>NW_020649637.1:233508-313654 GCF_003573695.1 Papaver somniferum
TATATTGAGATCACAATTAATATGTTCTAAGGCAGTACATAAAAATTTCATTTCTATGTATGTTGATTCAAGAATATATGAAGGAAGTCAAATTTCACAATAGAAAAAGGACGAACGACTAAGCAGAACTAATCCAAATCCTAACAAATTTCACCTATCTTGAATCAAATTGAAAGATAAAGCCAACACAAAAAGAAAGAGATCATAAAAATGTTGAATTTTATATACGTTAACTTAAAAAATTCTACACACTTCGTTATAAGTCGGAAGTTTATTTATGAGACTAAATTGTACTAGATAAACTCATCTTTAACAGAAAAAGTTTGAAAAGTATATTGAGATCACAATTAATATGTTCTAAGGCAGTACATAAAAATTTCATTTCTATGTATGTTGATTCAAGAATATATGAAGGAAGTCAAATTTCACAATAGAAGAAGGACGAACGACTAAGCAGAACTAATCCAAATCCTAACAATTTTCACCTATCTTGAATCAAATTGAAAGACAAAGCCAACACAAAAAGAAAGAGATCATAAAAATGTTGAATTTTATATACGTTAACCTAAAAAAGTCTACACACTTCGTTATAAGTCGGAAAATGATTTCTGAGACTAAATTGTAAACTAGATAAACTCATTTTTAACAGAAAAAGTTTGAAAAATGTATTGTAATTACAATTAAAATGTCCTAAGGCAATACATCTATCAGAAATTTCATTTCTATGTACATTCATTCAAGAAAATATGAAGGAAGTCAAATTTCACACTAAAAGAAGGATGAAAGACCATGCAGAACTAATCCAAATCCTTACAAATTTCATCTATCTTGAATCAAATAGAAAGACAAAGCCTACACAAAAAGAAAGAGATCATAAAATTGTTGAATTTTATATACGTTAACTCAAAAAAGTCTACACACTTCGTTATAAGTCGGAAATTGATTTCTGAGACTAAATCGTAAACTATATAAACCTATATTTAACATAAAAAGTTTGACAATGTATTGTAATCACAAATAATATGTTTTAAGGCATTACGTCTTGTAAAAATTGCAATTCTATGTACGCTGATTCAAGAAAATATGAAGGAAGTCAAATTTCACAATAGAAGAAGAATGAAAGACCATCCAGAACTAACCCAAATTCTAACAAATTTCATCTATTTGAATCAAATTGAAACACAAAGCCAATACAAAAATAAAGAGATCATAAAAATGTTGAATTTTATATACTTTAACCTAAAAAAGTCTACACACTTCGTTATAAGTCGGAAATTGATTTCTGAGACTAAATTGTAAACTAGATAAACTCATTTTTAACAGAAAAAGTTTGAAAAATGTATTGTAATTACAATTAATATGTTCTAAGGCAAAAACTCTAGTAAAAATTGCATTTCCATGTACGTTGAATCAAGAAATATGAAGGAAGTCAAATTTCACACCAGAAGAAGGATGAAAGACCATGTAGAAATAATCCAAATCCTAACAAATTTCATCTACCTTGAATCAAATAGAAAGACAAAGCCAACACAAAAAGAAAAAGTTCATAAAAATGTTGAATTTTATATACGTTAACTCAAAAAATTCTTCACACTTCGTTATAAGTCGGAAGTTGATTTCTGAGACTAAATTGTAAACTAGATAAACCTATATTTAACATAAAAAGTTTGACAATGTATTGTAATCACAAATAATATGTTTTAAGGCATTACGTCTTGTAAAAATTGCAATTCTATGTACGCTGATTCAAGAAAATATGAAGGAAGTCAAATTTCACAATAGAAGAAGGATGAAAGACCATCCAGAACTAACCCAAATTCTAACAAATTTCATCTATTTGAATCAAATTGAAACACAAAGCCAATACAAAAATAAAGAGATCATAAAAATGTTGAATTTTATATACTTTAACCTAAAAAAGTCTACACACTTCGTTATAAGTCGGAAGTTGATTTCTGAGACTAAATTGTAAACTAGATAAACTCATTTTTAACAGAAAAAGTTTGAAAAATATATTGTAATCACAATTAATATGTTCTAAGGCAGTACATAAAAATTGCATTCCTATGTATGTTGATTCAAGAATATATGAAGGAAGTCAAATTTCACAATAGAAGAATGACGAAAGACTAAGCAGAACTAATCCAAATCCTACCAAATTTCACCTATCTTGAATCAAATAGAAAGACAAAGCCAACACAAAAAGAAAGAGATCATAAAAATGTTGAATTTTATATACGTTAAAATAAAAAATTCTACACACTTCGTTAAAAGTCGGAAGTTGATTTCTAAAACTAAATTGTAAACTAGATAAACTCATTTTAACAGAAAAAGTTTGGAAAATATATTGTAATCACAATTAATATGTTCTAAGGCAGTACATAAAAATTGCATTTCCATGTATGTTGATTCAAGAATATATGAAGGAAGTCAAATTTCACAATAGAAGAAGGACGAAAGACTAAGAAGAACTAATCCAAATCCTAACAAATTTCACCTATCTTGAATCAAATAGAAAGACAAAGCCAACACAAAAAGAAAGAGATCATAAAAATGTTGAATTTTATATACGTTAACCTAAAAAATTCTACACACTTCGTTATAAGTCGGAAGTTTATTTCTGAGACTAAATTGTAAACTAGATAAACTCATCTTTAACAGAAAAAGTTTGAAAAATATATTGAGATCACAATTAATATGTTCTAAGGCAGTACATAAAAATTTCATTTCTATGTATGTTGATTCAAGAATATATGAAGGAAGTCAAATTTCACAATAGAAAAAGGACGAACGACTAAGCAGAACTAATCCAAATCCTAACAAATTTCACCTATCTTGAATCAAATTGAAAGATAAAGCCAACACAAAAAGAAAGAGATCATAAAAATGTTGAATTTTATATACGTTAACCTAAAAAAGTCTACACACTTCGTTATAAGTCGGAAAATGATTTCTGAGACTAAATTGAAAACTAGATAAACTCATTTTTAACAGAAAAAGTTTGAAAAATGTATTGTAATTACAATTAAAATGTCCTAAGGCAATACATCTAGCAGAAATTGCATTTCTATGTACATTCATTCAAGAAAATATGAAGGAAGTCAAATTTCACACTAAAAGAAGGATGAAAGACCATGCAGAACTAATCCAAATCCTTACAAATTTCATCTATCTTGAATCAAATAGAAAGACAAAGCCTACACAAAAAGAAAGAGATCATAAAATTGTTGAATTTTATATACGTTAACTCAAAAAAGTCTACACACTTCGTTATAAGTCGGAAATTGATTTCTGAGACTAAATCGTAAACTAGATAAACCTATATTTAACATAAAAAGTTTGACAATGTATTGTAATCACAAATAATATGTTTTAAGGCATTACGTCTTGTAAAAATTGCAATTCTACGTACGTTGATTCAAGAAAATATGAAGGAAGTCAAATTTCACAATAGAAGAAGGATGAAAGACCAGCCAGAACTAACCCAAATTCTAACAAATTTCATCTATTTGAATCAAATTGAAACACAAAGCCAATACAAAAATAAAGAGATCATAAAAATGTTGAATTTTATATACTTTAACCTAAAAAAGTCTACACACTTCGTTATAAGTCGGAAATTGATTTCTGAGACTAAATTGTAAACTAGATAAACTCATTTTTAACAGAAAAAGTTTGAAAAATGTATTGTAATTACAATTAATATGTTCTAAGGCAAAAACTCTAGTAAAAATTGCATTTCCATGTACGTTGATTCAAGAAATATGAAGGAAGTCAAATTTCACACCAGAAGAAGGATGAAAGACCATGTAGAAATAATCCAAATCCTAACAAATTTTATCTACCTTGAATCAAATAGAAAGACAAAGCCAACACAAAAAGAAAAAGTTCATAAAAATGTTGAATTTTATATACGTTAACTCAAAAAATTCTACACACTTCGTTATAAGTCGGAAGTTGATTTCTGAGACTAAATTGTAAACTAGATAAACTCATCTTTAACAGAAAAAGTTTGAAAAATATATTGTAATCACAATTAATATGTCCTAAGGCAGTACATAAAAATTGCATTTCTTTGTATGTTGATTCAAAAATATATGAAGGAAGTCAAATTTCACAATAGAAGAAGGACGAAAGACTAAGCAGAACTAATCTAAATCCTAACAAATTTAACCTATCTTGAATCAAATAGAAAGACAAAGCCAACACAAAAAGAAAGAGATCATAAAAATGTTGAACTTTATAAGGTTAACCTAAAAAAGTCTACACACTTAGTTATAAGTCGGAAATTGATTTCTGAGACTAAATTGTAAACTAGATAAACTCATTTTTAACAGAAAAAGTTTGAAAAATGTATTGTAATTACAATTAATATGTTCTAAGGCAATAGCTCTAGCAAAAATTGCATTTCTATGTAAGTTGATTCAAGAAAATATGAAGGAAGTCGAATTTCACAATAGAAGAAGGATGAAAGACCAGCCAGAACTAACCCAAATTCTAACAAATTTCATCTATTTGAATCAAATTGAAACACAAAGCCAATACAAAAATAAAGAGTTCATAAAAATGTTGAATTTTTTATACGTTAACTTAAAAAAGTCTATACACTTCGTTATAAGTCGGAAATTGATTTCTGAGACTAAATCGTAAACTAGATAAACCTATCTTTAACACAAAAAGTTTGACAATGTATTGTAACCACAAATAATATGTTCTAAGGCATTACGTCTAGTAAAAACTGCAACTCTATGTACGTTGATTCAAGAAAATATGAAGGAAGTCAAGTTTCACAATAGAAGAAGGATGAAAGACCAGCCAGAACTAACCCAAATTCTAACAAATTTCATCTATTTGAATCAAATTGAAACACAAATCCAATACAAAAATAAAGAGATCATAAAAATGTTGAATTTTATATACGTTAACATAAAAATGTCTACACACTTCGTTATAAGTCGGAAATTGATTTCTGAGACTAAATTGTAAACTAGATAAACTCATTTTTAACAGAAAAAGTTTGAAAAATGTATTTTAATTACAATTAATATGTTCTAAGGCAAAAACTCTAGTAAAAATTGAATTTCCATGTACGTTGATTCAAGAAATATGAAGGAAGTAAAATTTCACACTAAAAGAAGGATGAAAGACCATGTATAAATAATCCAAATCCTAACAAATTTCATCTACCTTGAATCAAATAGAAATACAAAGCCAACACAAAAAGAAAAAGTTCATAAAAATGTTGAATTTTATATACGTTAACTCAAAAAATTCTACACACTTCGTTATAAGTCGGAAGTTGATTTCTGAGACTAAATTGTAAACTAGATAAACTCATCTTTAACAGAAAAAGTTTAAAAAATATATTGTAATCACAATTAATATGTTCTAAGGCAGTACATAAAAATTGCATTTCTTTGTAAAATGATTCAAAAATATATGAAGGAAGTCAAATTTCACAATAGAAGAAGGACGAAAGACTAAGCAGAACTAATCCAAATCCTAACAAATTTCACCTATCTTGAACCAAATAGAAAGACAAAGCCAACACAAAAAGAAAGAGATCATAAAAATGTTGAATTTTATATACGTTAACTCAAAAAAGTCTACACACTTCGTTATAAGTCGGAAGTTTATTTCTGAGACTAAATAGTAAACTAGATAAACTCATTTTGACAGAAAAAGTTTGAAAAATATATTGTAATCACTATTAATATGTTCTAAGGCAGTACATAAAAATTGCATTTCCATGTATGTTTATTCAAGAATATATGAAGGAAGTCAAATTTCACAATAGAAGAAGGACGAAAGACTAAGAAAAACTAATCCAAATCCTAACAAATTTCACCTATCTTGAATCAAATAGAAAGACAAAGCCAACACAAAAAGAAAGAGATCATAAAAATGTTGAATTTTATATACGTTAACCTAAAAAATTCTACACACATCGTTATAAGTCGGAAGTTGATTTCTGAGACTAAATTGTAAACTAGATAAACTCATCTTTAACAGAAAAAGTTTGAAAAATATATTGAAATCACAATTAATATGTTCTAAGGCAGTACATAAAAATTTCATTTCTATGTATGTTGATTCAAGAATATATGAAGGAAGTCAAATTTCACAGTAGAAGAAGGACGAACGACTAAGCAGAACTAATCCAAATCCTAACAAATTTCACCTATCTTGAATAAAATTGAAAGACAAAGCCAACACAAAAAGAAAGAGATCATAAAAATGTTGAATTTTATATACATTAACCTAAAAAAGTCTACACACTTCGTTATAAGTCGGAAAATGATTTCTGAGACTAAATTGTAAACTAGATAAACTCATTTTTTAACAGAAAAAGTTTGAAAAATGTATTGTAATTACAATTAAAATGTCCTAAGGCAATACATCTAGCAGAAATTGCATTTCTATGTACATTGATTCAAGAAAATATGAAGGAAGTCAAATTTCACACTAAAAGAAGGATGAAAGACCATGCAGAACTAATCCAAATCCTTACAAATTTCATCTATCTTGAATGAAATAGAAAGACAAAGCCTACCCAAAAAGAAAGAGATCATAAAATTGTTGAATTTTATATACGTTAACTCAAAAAAGTCTACACACTTCGTTATAAGTCGGAAATTGATTTCTGAGACTAAATCGTAAACTAGATAAACCTATATTTAACATAAAAAGTTTGACAATGTATTGTAATCACAAATAATATGTTTTAAGGCATTACGTCTTGTAAAAATTGCATTTCTATGTACGTTGATTCAAGAAAATATGAAGGAAGTCAAATTTCACAATAGAAGAAGGATGAAAGACCAGCCAGAACTAACCCAAATTCTAACAAATTTCATCTATTTGAATCAAATTGAAACACAAAGCCAATACAAAAATAAAGAGATCATAAAATTGTTGAATTTTATATACTTTAACCTAAAAAAGTCTACACACTTCGTTATAAGTCGGAAATTGATTTCTGAGACTAAATTGTAAACTAGATAAACTCATTTTTAACAGAAAAAGTTTGAAAAATGTATTGTAATTACAATTAATATGTTCTAAGGCAAAAACTCTAGTAAAAATTGCATTTCCATGTACGTTGATTCAAGAAATATGAAGGAAGTCAAATTTCACACCAGAAGAAGGATGAAAGACCATGTAGAAATAATCCAAATCCTAACAAATTTCATCTACCTTGAATCAAATAGAAAGACAAAGCCAACACAAAAAGAAAAAGTTCATAAAAATGTTGAATTTTATATACGTTAACTCAAAAAATTCTACACACTTCGTTATAAGTCGGAAGTTGATTTCTGAGACTAAATTGTAAACTAGATAAACTCATCTTTAACAGAAAAAGTTTGAAAAATATATTGTAATCACAATTAATATGTCCTAAGGCAGTACATAAAAATTGCATTTCTTTGTATGTTGATTCAAAAATATATGAAGGAAGTCAAATTTCACAATAGAAGAAGGACGAAAGACTAAGCAGAACTAATCTAAATCCTAACAAATTTAACCTATCTTGAATCAAATAGAAAGACAAAGCCAACACAAAAAGAAAGAGATCATAAAAATGTTGAACTTTATATAGGTTAACCTAAAAAAGTCTACACACTTCGTTATAAGTCGGAAGTTGATTTCTGAGCCTAAATTGTAAACTAGATAAACTCATTTTTAACAGAAAAAGTTTGAAAAATGTATTGTAATTACAATTAATATGTTCTAAGGCAATAGCTCTAACAAAAATTGCATTTCTATGTAAGTTGATTCAAGAAAATATGAAGGAAGTCGAATTTCACAATAGAAGAAGGATGAAAGACCAGCCAGAACTAACCCAAAACTAACAAATTTCATCTATTTGAATCAAATTGAAACACAAAGCCAATACAAAAATAAAGAGTTCATAAAAATGTTGAATTTTTTATACGTTAACTCAAAAAAGTCTACACACTTCGTTATAAGTCGGAAATTGATTTCTGAGACTAAATCGTAAACTAGATAAACCTATCTTTAACATAAAAAGTTTGACAATGTATTGTAACCACAAATAATATGTTCTAAGGCATTACGTCTAGTGAAAATTGCAACTCCATGTACGTTGATTCAAGAAAATATGAAGGAAGTCAAATTTCACAATAGAAGAAGGATGAAAGACCATGTAGAAATAATCCAAATCCTAACAAATTTCATCTACCTTGAATCAAATAGAAAGACAAAGCCAACACAAAAAGAAAAAGTTCATAAAAATGTTGAATTTTATATACGTTAACTCAAAAAATTCTACACACTTCGTTATAAGTCGGAAGTTGATTTCTGAGACTAAATTGTAAACTAGATAAACTCATCTTTAACAGAAAAAGTTTGAAAAATATATTGTAATCACAATTAATATGTCCTAAGGCAGTACATAAAAATTGCATTTCTTTGTATGTTGATTCAAAAATATATGAAGGAAGTCAAATTTCACAATAGAAGAAGGACGAAAGACTAAGCAGAACTAATCTAAATCCTAACAAATTTAACCTATCTTGAATCAAATAGAAAGACAAAGCCAACACAAAAAGAAAGAGATCATAAAAATGTTGAACTTTATATAGGTTAACCTAAAAAAGTCTACACACTTCGTTATAAGTCGGAAGTTGATTTCTGAGCCTAAATTGTAAACTAGATAAACTCATTTTTAACAGAAAAAGTTTGAAAAATGTATTGTAATTACAATTAATATGTTCTAAGGCAATAGCTCTAACAAAAATTGCATTTCTATGTAAGTTGATTCAAGAAAATATGAAGGAAGTCGAATTTCACAATAGAAGAAGGATGAAAGACCAGCCAGAACTAACCCAAAACTAACAAATTTCATCTATTTGAATCAAATTGAAACACAAAGCCAATACAAAAATAAAGAGTTCATAAAAATGTTGAATTTTTTATACGTTAACTCAAAAAAGTCTACACACTTCGTTATAAGTCGGAAATTGATTTCTGAGACTAAATCGTAAACTAGATAAACCTATCTTTAACATAAAAAGTTTGACAATGTATTGTAACCACAAATAATATGTTCTAAGGCATTACGTCTAGTGAAAATTGCAACTCTATGTACGTTGATTCAAGAAAATATGAAGGAAGTCAAATTTCACAATAGAAGAAGGATGAAAGACCAGCCAGAACTAACCCAAATTCTAACAAATTTCATCTATTTGAATCAAATTGAAACACAAATCCAATACAAAAATAAAGAGATCATAAAAATGTTGAATTTTATATACGTTAACCTAAAAATGTCTACACACTTCGTTATAAGTCGGAAATTGATTTCTGAGACTAAATTGTAAACTAGATAAACTCATTTTTAACAGAAAAAGTTTGAAAAATGTATTGTAATTACAATTAATATGTTCTAAGGCAATAGCTCTAGTAAAAATTGCATTTCTATGTACGTTGATTCAAGAAATATGAAGGAAGTCAAATTTCACACTAGAAGAAGGACGAAAGACCATGTAGAACTAATCCAAATCCTAAAAAATTTCATCTTTATTGAATCAAATAGAAAGACAAGGCCAACACAAAAATAAAGAGTTCATAAAAATGTTGAATTTTATATACGTTAACTCAAAAAAGTCTACACACTTCATTATAAGTCTGAAATTGATTTCTGAAACTAAATTATAAACTAGATAAATTCATCTTTAACAGAAAAAGTTTGAAAATGTAAAGTAATCACAAATAATACGTTCTAAGGCATTATGTCTGGTAAAAATTGCATTTCTATGTACATTGATTCAAGAAAATATGAAGGAAGTCAAATTTCACAATAGAAGAAGGATGAAAGACCATGCATAACTAATCCAAATCCTAACAAATTTCATCTATCTTGAATCAAATAGAAATACAAAGCCAACACAAAAAGAAAGAGTTCATAAAAATGTTGAATTTTATATACGTTAACTCAAAAAAGTCTACACATTTCGTTATAAGTCGAAAATTGATTTCTGAGACTAAATTGTAAACTAGATAAACTAATCTTTAACATAAAAAGTTTGAGAAATGTATTGTAATTACAATTAATATGTTCTAAGGAAATACGTCTAGTAAAAATTGTATTTCTATGTACGTTGATTCAAGAAAATATGAAGGAAGTCAAATTTCACAATAGAAGAAGGATGAAATACCATGCAGAACTAATCCAAATCGTAACAAATTTCATCTATCTTGAATCAAATAGAAAGACAAAGCCAACACAAAAAGAAAGAGTAAATAAAAATGATGAATTTAATATATGTTAACTCAAAAAAGTTTACACATTTCGTTATAAGTCAGAAATTTATTTCCGAGATTAAATTGTAAACTAGATAAACTCATCTTTAACTGAAAAAGTTTGAAAAATGTATTTTAATTACAATTAATATGTTCTAAGGCAATACGTCTAGTAAAAATTGTATTTCTATGTACGTTGATTCAAGAAAATATGAAGGAAGTCATATTTCACAATAGAAGAAGGATGAAAGACCATGCAGAACTAATCCAAATCCTAACAAATTTCATCTATCTTGAATCAAATAGAAAGACAAAGCCAACACAAAAAGAAAGAGTTCATAAAAATGTTGAATTTTATATACGTTAACTCAAAAAAGTCTACACATTTCGTTATAAGTCGAAAATTGATTTCTGAGACTAAATTGTAAACTAGATAAACTCATCTTTAACAGAAAAAGTTTGAAAAATGTATTGTAATTACAATTAATATGTTCTAAGGCAATACGTCTAGTAAAAATTGTATTTCTATGTACGTTGATTCAAGAAAATATGAAGGAAGTCAAATTTCACAATAGAAGAAGGATGAAAGACCATGCAGAACTAATCCAAATCCTAACTTGAATCAAATAGAAAGACAAAGCTAACACAAAAAGAAAGAGTTCATAAAAATGTTGAATTTTATATACGTTAACTCAAAAAAGTCTACACATTTCGTTATAAGTCGAACATTGATTTCTGAGACTAAATTGTAAACTAGATAAACTCATCTTTAACAGAAAAAGTTTGAGAAATGTATTGTAATTACAATTAATATGTTCTAAGGCAAGACGTCTAGTAAAAATTGCATTTCTATGTACGTTGATTCAACAAAATATGAAGGAAGTCAAATTTCACAATAGAAGAAGGATGAAAGACCTTGCAGAACTAATCCAAATCCTAACAAATTTCATCTATCTTGAATCAAATAGAAAGACAAAGCCAACACAAAAAGAAGGAGTTCATAAAAATGTTGAATTTTATATACGTTAACTCAAAAAAGTTGACACATATCGTTATAAGTCGGAAATTGATTTCTGAGACTAAATTGTAAACTAGATAAACTCATCTTTAACAGAAAAAGTTTGAGAAATGTATTTTAATTACAATTAATATGTTCTAAGGCAATACGTCTAGTAAAAATTGTATTTCTATGTACGCTGATTCAAGAAAATATGAAGGAAGTCATATTTCACAATAGAAGAAGGATGAAAGACCATGCAGAACTAATCCAAATCCTAACAAATTTCATCTATCTTGAATCAAATAGAAAGACAAAGCCAACACAAAAAGAAAGAGTTCATAAAAATGTTGAATTTTATATACGTTAACTCAAAAAAGTCTACACATTTCGTTACAAGTCGAAAATTGATTTCTGAGACTAAATTGTAAACTAGATAAACTCATCTTTAACAGAAAAAGTTTGAAAAATGTATTGTAATTACAATTAATATGATCTAAGGCAATACGTCTAGTAAAAATTAAATTTCTATGTACGTTGATTCAACAAAATATGAAGGAAGCCAAATTTCACAATAGAAGAAGTATGAAAGACCTTGCAGAACTAATCCAAATCCTAACAAATTTCATCTATCTTGAATCAAATAGAAAGACAAAGCCAACACAAAAAGAAGGAGTTCATAAAAATGTTGAATTTTATATACGTTAACTCAAAAAAGTTGACACATATCGTTATAAGTCGGAAATTGATTTCTGAGACTAAATTGTAAACTAGATAAACTCATCTTTAACAGAAAAAGTTTGAAAAATGTATTGTAATTATAATTAATATGTTCTAAGGCAATACGTCTAGTAAAAATTGTATTTCTAAGTACGTTGATTCAAGAAAATATGAAGGAAGTCAAATTTCACAATAGAAGAAGGATGAAAGACGATGCAGAACTAATCCAAATCCTAACAAACTTCATCTATCTTGAATCAAATAGAAAGACAAATCCAACACAAAAAGAAAGAGTTCATAAAAATGTTGAATTTTATATACGTTAACTCAAAAAAGTCTACACATTTCGTTATAAGTCGAAAATTGATTTCTGAGACTAAATTGTAAACTAGATAAACTCATCTTTAACAGAAAAAGTTGGAAAAATGTATTGTAATTACAATTAATATTTTCTAAGGCAATACGTCTAGTAAAAATTGCATTTCTATGTACGTTGATTCAACAAAATATGAAGGAAGTCAAATTTCAAAATAGAAGAAGGATGAAAGACCTTGCAGAACTAATCCAAATCCTAACCAATTTCATCTATCTTGAATCAAATAGAAAGACAAAGCCAACACAAAAAGAAAGAGTTCATAAAAATGTTGAATTTTATATACGTTAACTCAAAAAAGTTGACACATTTCGTTATAAGTCGGAAATTGATTTTTGAGACTAAATTGTAAACTAGATAAACTCATCTTTAACAGAAAAAGTTTGACAAATGTATTGTAATTACAACTAATATGTTCTAAGGCAATACGTCTAGTAAAAATTGTATTTCTATGTACGTTGATTCAAGGAAATATGAAGGAAGTCAAATTTCACAATAGAAGAAGGATGAAAGACCATGCAGAACTAATCCAAATCCTAACAAATTTCATCTATCTTGAATCAAATAGAAAGACAAAGCCAACACAAAAATAAAGGGTTCATAAAAATGTTGAATTTTATATACTTTAACTCAAAAAAGTCTACACATTTCGTTATAAGTCGGAAATTGATTTCTGAGACTAAATTGTAAACTAGATAAACTCATCTTTAACAGAAAAAGATTGACAAATGTATTGTAATTACAATTAATATGTTCTAAGGAAGTACGTCTAGTAAAAACTGTATTTCTATGTACGTTGATTCAAGGAAATATGAAGGAAGTCAAATTTCACAATAGAAGAAGGATGAAAGACCATGCAGAACTAATCCAAATACTAACAAATTTCATCTATCTTGAATCAAATAGAAAGACAAAGCCAACACAAAAAGAAAGAGTTCATAAAAATGTTGAATTTTATATACGTTAACTCAAAAAAGTCTACACATTTCGTTATAAGTCGAAAATTGATTTCTGAGACTAAATTGTAAACTAGATAAACCCATCTTTAACTTAAAAAGTTTGAAAAATGTATTGTAATTACAATTAATATGTTATAAGGCAATACGTCTAGTAAAAATTGCATTTCTATGTACATTGTTTCAAGAAAATATGAAGGAAGTCAAATTTCACAATAGAAGAAGGATGAAAGACCATGCAGAACTAATCCAAATCCTAACAAATTTCATCTATCTTGAATCAAATAGAAAGACAAAGCCAACACAAAAAGAAAGAGTTCATAAAAATGTTGAATTTTATATACGTTAACTCAAAAAAGTCTACACATTTCGTTATAAGTCGAAAATTGATTTCTGAGACTAAATTGTAAACTAGATAAACTCATATTTAACAGAAAAAGTTTGAAAAATGTATTGTAATTACAATTAATATGTTATAAGGCATTACGTCTAGTAAAAATTGCATTTCTATGTACGTTGATTCAACAAAATATGAAGGAAGTCAAATTTCACAATAGAAGAAGAATGAAAGACCATGCAGCACTAATCCAAATCCTAAAAAAATTCATCTATCTTGAATCAAATAGAAAGATAAAGCCAACACAAAAAGAAAGAGTTCATAAAAATGACGTTAACTCAAAAAAGTTGACACATTTCGTTATAAGTCGAAAATTGATTTCTGAGACTAAATTGTAAACTAGATAAACTCATCTTTAACAGAAAAAGTTTGAAAAATGTATTGTAATTACAATTAATATGTTATAAGGCATTACGTCTAGTAAAAATGCATTTCTATGTACGTTGATTCAACAAAATATGAAGGAAGTCAAATTTCACAGTAGAAGAAGAATGAAAGACCATCCAGCACTAATCCAAATCCTAAAAAAATTCATCTATCTTGAATCAAATAGAAAGACAAAGCCAACACAAAAAGAAAGAGTTCATAAAAATGTTGAATTTTATATACGTTAACTCAAAAAAGTTGACACATTTCGTTATAAGTCGTAAATTGATTTCTAAGACTAAATTGTAAACTAGATAAACTCATCTTTAACAGAAAAAGTTTGTAAAATGTATTTTAGTTACAATTAATATGTTCTAAGGCAATACGTCTAGTAAAAATTGCATTTCTATGTACGTTGATTCAATAAAATATGAAGGAAGTCAAATTTCACAATAGAAGAAGAATGAAAGACCATGCAGCACTAATCCAAATCCTAAAAAAATTCATCTATCTTGAATCAAATAGAAAGACAAAGCCAACACAAAAAGAAAGAGTTCATAAAAATGTTGAATTTTATATACGTTAACTCAAAAAAGTTGACACATTTCGTTATAAGTCGTAAATTGATTTCTAAGACTAAATTGTAAACTAGATAAACTCATCTTTAACCCAAAAAGTTTGTAAAATGTATTGTAGTTACAATTAATATGTTCTAAGGCAATACGTCTAGTAAAAATTGCATTTCTATGTACGTTGATTCAAGAAAATATGAAGGAAGTCAAATTTCACAATAGAAGAAGGATGAAAGACCATGCAGAACTAATCCAAATCCTAACAAATTTCATCTATCTTGAATCAAATAGAAAGACAAAGCCAACACAAAAAGAAAGAGTTCATAAAAATGTTGAATTTTATATACGTTAACTCAAAAAAGTCTACACATTTCGTTATAAGTCGAAAATTGATTTCTGAGACTAAATTGTAAACTAGATAAACTCATCTTTAACAGAAAAAGTTTGAAAAATGTATTGTAATTACAATTAATATGTTCTAAGGCCATACGTCTAGTAAAAATTGTATTTCTATGTACGTTGATTCAAGAAAATATGAAGGAAGTCAAATTTCACAATAGAAGAAGGATGAAATACCATGCAGAACTAATCCAAATCCTAACTTGAATCAAATAGAAAGACAAAGCTAACACAAAAAGAAAGAGTTCATAAAAATGTTGAATTTTATATACGTTAACTCAAAAAAGTCTACACATTTCGTTATAAGTCGAAAATTGATTTCTGAGACTAAATTGTAAACTAGATAAACTCATCTTTAACAGAAAAAGTTTGAGAAATGTATTGTAATTACCATTAATATGTTCTAAGGCAATACGTCTAGTAATTTCTATGTACGTTGATTCAAGAAAATATGAAGGAAGTCAAATTTCACAATAGAAGAAGGATGAAAGACAATGAAGAACTAATCCAAATCCTAACAAATTTCATCTATCTTGAATCAAATAGAAAGACAAAGCCAACAAAAAAAGAAAGAGTAAATAAAAATGTTGAATTTAACATATATGTTAACTCAAAAAAGTTTACACATTTCGTTATAAATCAGAAACTTATTTCTGAGATTAAATTGTAAACTAGATAAAGTCATCTTTAACAAAAAAAGTTTGAAAATGTATTGTAATTACAATTAATATGTTCTAAGGCAATACGTCTAGTAAAAATTGCATTTCTATGTACATTGATTCAAGAAAATATGAAGGAAGTCAAATTTCACAATAGAAGAAGGATGAAAGACCATGCAGAACTAATCCAAATCCTAACAAATTTCATCTATCTTGAATCAAATAGAAAGACAAAGCCAACACAAAAAGAAAGAGTTCATAAAAATGTTGAATTTTATATACATTAACTCAAAAAAGTCTACACATTTCGTTATAAGTCGAAAATTGATTTCTGAGACTAAATTGTAAACTAGATAAACTCATCTTTAACAGAAAAAGATTGAAAAATGTATTGTAATTACAATGGATATGTTCTTAGGCAATACGTCTAGTAAAAATTGCATTTCTATGCACGTTGATTCAAGAAAATATGAACGAAGTCAAATTTCACAATAGAAGAAGGATGAAAGACCATGCAGAACTAATCCAAATCCTAAAAAATTTCATCTATCTTGAATCAAATAGAAAGACAAAGCCAACACAAAAAGAAAGAGTTCATAAAAATGTTGAATTTTATATACGTTAACTCAAAAAAGTCTACACATTTCGTTATAAGTCGAAAATTGATTTCTGAGACTAAATTGTAAACTAGATAAACTCATCTTTAACAGAAAAAGTTTGAAAAATGTATTGTAATTACAATTAATATGTTCTAAGGCAATACCTCTAGTAAAAACTGCATTTCTATGTACGTTGATTCAAGAAAATATGAAGGAAGTCAAATTTCACAATAGAAGAAGTATGAAAGACCTTGCAGAAATAATCCAAATCCTAACAAATTTCATCTATTTGAATAAAATTGAAAGACAAAGCCAATACAAGTGTATTGTAATTACAATTAATATGTTCTAAGGCAATACGTCTAGTAAAAATTGCATTTCTATGTATGTTGATTCAAGAAAATATGAAGGAAGTCAAATTTCTCAATAGAAGAAGGATGAAAGACCATGCAGAACTAATCCAAATCCTAACAAATTTCATCTATCTTGAAACAAATAGAAAGACAAAGCCGACACAAAAAGAAAGAGTTCATAAAAATGTTGAATTTTATATACGTTAACTCAAAAAAGTTGACACATTTCGTTATAAGTCGAAAATCGATTTCTGAGACTAAATTGTAAACTAGATAAACTCATCTTTAACAGAAAAAGTTTGAAAAATGTATTGTAATTACAATTAATATGTTCTAAGGCAATACGTCTAGTAAAAATTGCATTTCTATGTACGTTGATTCAAGAAAATGTGAAGGAAGTCGGATTTCACAATAGAAGAAGGATGAAAGACCATGCAGAACTAATCCAAATCCTAACAAATTTCATCTATCTTGAATCAAATAGAAAGACAAATCCAACACAAAAAGAAAGAGTTCATAAAAATGTTGAATTTTATATACTTTAACTCAAAAAATTCTACACATTTCGGTATAAGTCGGAAATTGATTTCTGAGACTAAATTGTAAATTAGATAAACTCATCTTTAACAGAAAAAGTTTGAAAAATGTATTTTAATTACAATTAATGTGTTCTAAGGCAATACGTCTAGTAAGAATTGCATTTCTATGTATGTTGATTCAAGAAAATGTGAAGGAAGTCAAATTTCACAATAGAAGAAGGATGAAAGACCATGCAGAACTAATCCAAATCCTAACAAATTTCATCTATCTTGAACAAATAGTCTTGAATCAAATAGAAAGACAAAGCCAACACAAAAAGAAAGAGTTCATAAAAATGTTGAATTTTATATACGTTAACTCAAAAAAGTCTACACATTTCGTTATAAGTCGAAAATTGATTTCTGAGACTAAATTGTAAACTAGATAAACTCATCTTTAACAGAAAAAGTTTGAAAAATGTATTGTAATTACAATTAATATTTTCTAAGGCAATACGTCTAGTAAAAATTGCATTTCTATGTACGTTGATTCAAGAAAATATGAAGGAAGTCAAATTTCACAATAGAAGAAGGATGAAAGACCATGCAGAACTAATCCAAATCCTAACAAATTTCATCTATCTTGAATCAAATAGTCTTGAATCAAATAGAAAGACAAAGCCAACACAAAAAGAAAGAGTTCATAAAAATGTAGAATTTTATATACGTTAACTCAAAAAAAGTCTACACATTTCGTTATAAGTCGAAAATTGATTTCTGAGACTAAATTGTAAACTAGATAAACTCATCTTTAACAGAAAAAGTTTGAAAAATGTATTGTAATTACAATTAATATGTTTTAAGGCAATACGTCTAATAAAATTGCATTTCTATGTACGTTGATTCAAGAAAATATGAAGGAAGTCGGATTTCACAATAGAAGAAGGATGAAAGACCATGCATAACTAATCCAAATCCTAACAAATTTCATCTATCTTGAATCAAATAGAAAGACAAAGCCAACACAAAAAGAAAGAGTTCATAAAAATGTAGAATTTTATATACGTTAACTCAAAAAAAGTCTACACATTTCGTTATAAGTCGAAAATTGATTTCTGAGACTAAATTGTAAACTAGATAAACTCATCTTTAACAGAAAAAGTTTGAAAAATGTATTGTAATTACAATTAATATGTTCTAAGGCAATACGTCTAGTAAAAATTGTATTTCTATGTACGTTGATTCAAGAAAATATGAAGCAAGTCAAATTTCACAATAGAAGAAGGATGAAAGACCATGCAGAACTAATCCAAATCCTAACAAATTTAATATATCTTGAATCAAATAGAAAGACAAAGCCAACACAAAAAGAAAGAGTTCATAAAAATGTTGAATTTAATATATGTAAACTCAAAAAAGTTTACATATTTCATTATAAGTCGAAAATTGATTTCTGAGACTAAATTGTAAACTAGATAAACTCATCTTTAACAGAAAAAGTTTGTAAAATGTATTGTAATTACAATTAATATGTTCTAAGGCAATACGTCTAGTAAAAATTGTATTTCTATGTACGTTGATTCAAGAAAATATGAAGCAAGTCAAATTTCACAATAGAAGAAGGATGAAAGACCATGCAGAACTAATCCAAATCCTAACAAATTTCATCTATCTTGAATCAAATAGAAAGACAAGGCCAACACAAAAAGAAAGAGTTCATAAAAATGTTGAATTTTATATACGTCAACTCAAAAAAGTCTACACATTTCGTTATAAGTCGGAAATTGATTTCTGAGACTAAATTGTAAACTAGATAGACTCATCTTTAATAGAAAAAGTTTAAAAAATGTATTGTAATTACTATTAATATGTTCTAAGGCAATACGTCTAGTAAAAATTGCATTTCTATGTACGTTGATTCAAGAAAATATGAAGCAAGTCAATTTTCACAATAGAAGAAGGATGAAAGACCATGCAGAACTAATCCGAATCCTAAAAAATTTCATCTATCTTGAATCAAATAGAAAGACAAAGCCAACAAAAGAATAAAGAGTTCATAAAAATGTTGAATTTTATATACATTAACTCAAAAAAGTCTACACATTTCGTTATAAGTCAGAAATTGATTTCTGAGACTAAATTGTAAACTAGATAGCCTCATCTTTAACAGAAAAAGTTTGAAAAATGTGTTGTAATTACAATCAATATGTTCTAAGGAAATACGTCTAGTAAAAATTGCAATTCTATTTACGTTGATTCAAGAAAATATGGAGGAAGTCAAATTTCACAATAGAAGAAGGATGAAAGACCATGCAGAACTAATCCAAATCCTAACAAATTTCATCTATCTTGAATCAAATAGAGAGACAAATCCAACACAAAAAGAAAGAGTTCATAAAAATGTTGAATTTAATATACGTTAACTCAAAAAAGTCTACACACTTCGTTATAAGTCGGAAATTGATTTCTGAGACTAAATTGTAAACTAGATAAACTCATCTTTAACAGAAAAAGTTTGAAAAATGTATTGTAATTACAATTAATATGTTCTAAGGCAATACGTCTAGTAAAAATTGTATTTCTATGTACGTTGATTCAAGAAAATATGAAGGAAGTCAAATTTCACAATAGAAGAAGAATGAAAGACCTTGCAGAACTAATCCAAATCCTAACAAATTTCATCTATTTGAATAAAATTGAAAGACAAAGCCAATACAAGTGTATTTTAATTACAATTAATATGTTCTAAGGCAATACGTCTAGTAAAAATTGCATTTCTATGTACGTTGATTCAAGAAAATATGAAGGAAGTCGGATTTCACAATAGAAGAAGGATGAAAGACCATGCAGAACTAATCCAAATCCTAAAAAAATTCATCTATCTTGAATCAAATAGTCTTGAATCAAATAGAAAGACAAAGCCAACACAAAAAGAAAGAGTTCATAAAAATGTTGAATTTTATATACGTTAACTCAAAAAAGTCTACACATTTCGTTATAAGTCGAAAATTGATTTCTGAGACTAAATTGTAAACTAGATAAACTCATCTTTAACAGAAAAAGTTTAAAAAATGTATTGTAATTACAATTAATATGTTCTAAGGCAATACGTCTAGTAAAAATTGCATTTCTATGTACGTCGATTCAAGAAAATATGAAGGAAGTCAAATTTCACAATAGAAGAAGTATGAAAGACCTTGCAGAACTAATCCAAATCCTAACAAATTTCATCTATTTGAATAAAATTGAAAGACAAAGCCAATACAAGTGTATTGTATTTACAATTAATATGTTCTAAGGCAATACGTCTAGTAAAAATTGCATTTCTATGTACGTTGATTCAAGAAAATATGAAGTAAGTCGGATTTCACAATAGAAGAAGGATGAAAGACCATGCAGAACTAATCCAAATCCTAACAAATTTCATCTATCTTGAATCAAATAGAAAGACAAAGCCAACACAAAAAGAAAGAGTTCATAAAAATGTTGAATTTTATATACGTTAACTCAAAAAAGTCTACACATTTCGTTATAAGTCGAAAATTGATTTCTGAGACTAAATTGTAAACTAGATAAACTCATCTTTAACAGAAAAAGTTTGAAAAATGTATTGTAATTACAATTAATATGTTCTAAGGCAATACGTCTAGTAAAAATTGCATTTCTATGTACGTTGATTCAAGAAAATATGAAGGAAGTCGGATTTCACAATAGAAGAAGGATGAAAGACCATGCAGAACTAATCCAAATCCTAACAAATTTCATCTATCTTGAATCAAATAGTCTTGGATCAAGTAGAAAGACAAAGCCAACACAAAAAGAAAGAGTTCATAAAAATGTTGAATTTTATATACATTAACTCAAAAAAGTCTACACATTTCGTTATAAGTCGAAAATTGATTTCTGAGACTAAATTGTAAACTAGATAAACTCATCTTTAACAGAAAAAGTTTAAAAAATGTATTGTAATTACAATTAATATGTTCTAAGGCAATACGTCTAGTAAAAATTGCATTTCTATGTACGTCGATTCAAGAAAATATGAAGGAAGTCAAATTTCACAATAGAAGAAGTATGAAAGACCTTGCAGAACTAATCCAAATCCTAACAAATTTCATCTATTTGAATAAAATTGAAAGACAAAGCCAATACAAGTGTATTGTATTTACAATTAATATGTTCTAAGGCAATACGTCTAGTAAAAATTGCATTTCTATGTACGTTGATTCAAGAAAATATGAAGGAAGTCGGATTTCACAATAGAAGAAGGATGAAAGACCATGCAGAACTAATCCAAATCCTAACAAATTTCATCTATCTTGAATCAAATAGAAAGACAAAGCCAACACAAAAAGAAAGAGTTCATAAAAATGTTGAATTTTATATACGTTAACTCAAAAAATTCTACACATTTCGTTATAAGTCGGAAATTTATTTCTGAGACTAAATTGTAAACGAGATAAACTCATCTTTAACAGAAAAAGTTTGAAAAATGCATTGTAATGAAAATTAATATGTTTTAAGGCAATACGTCTAGTAAAAATTGCATTTCTATGTACGTTGATTCAAGAAAATAAGAAGGAAGTCAAATTTCACAATAGAAGAAGGATGAAAGACCATGCAGAACTAATCCAAATCTTTACAAATTTCATCTATCTTGAATCAAATAGAAAGACAAAGCCAACACAAAAATAAAGAGTTCATAAAAATGTTGAATTTTATATACGTTAACTCAAAAAAGTCTACACATTTCGTTATAAGTCGAAAATTGATTTCTGAGACTAAATTGTAAACTAGATAAACTCATCTTTAACAGAAAAAGTTTGAAAAATGTATTGTAATTACAATTAATATGTTCTAAGGCAATACGTCTAGTAAAAATTGTATTTCTATGTACGTTGATTCAAGAAAATATGAAGGAAGTCAAATTTCACAATAGAAGAAGAATGAAAGACCTTGCAGAAATAATCCAAATCCTAACAAATTTCATCTATTTGAATAAAATTGAAAGACAAAGCCAATACAAGTGTATTGTAATTACAATTAATATGTTCTAAGGCAATACGTCTAGTAAAAATTGCATTTCTATGTATGTTGATTCAAGAAAATATGAAGGAAGTCGGATTTCACAATAGAAGAAGGATGAAAGACCATGCAGAACTAATCCAAATCCTAACAAATTTCATCTATCTTGAATCAAATAGTCTTGAATCAAATAGAAAGACAAAGCCAACACAAAAAGAAAGAGTTCATAAAAATGTTGAATTTTATATACGTTAACTCAAAAAAGTCTACACATTTCGTTATAAGTCGAAAATTGATTTCTGAGACTAAATTGTAAACTAGATAAACTCATCTTTAACAGAAAAAGTTTGAAAAATGTATTGTAATTACAATTAATATAATTTAAGGAAATACGTCTAGTAAAATTTGCATTTCTATGTATGTTGATTCAAGAAAATATGAAGGAAGTCAAATTTCACAATAGAAGTAGGATGAAAGACCATGCAGAACTAATCCAAATCCTAACAAATTTCATCTATCTTGAATCCAATAGAAAGACAAAGCCAATACAAAAATAAAGAGTTCATAAAAATGTTGAATTTAATATACGTTAACTCAAAAAAGTCTATACACTTCGTTATAAGTCAGAAATTGATTTCTGAGACTAAATTGTAAACTAGATAAACTCATCTTTAAAAAAAAAAGTTTGAAAAATGTATTGTAATTACAATTAATATGTTCTAAGGCAATACGTCTAGTAAAAATTGCATTTCTATGTACGTTGATTCAAGAAAATATGAAGGAAGTCAAATTTCACAATAGAAGAAAGATGAAAGACCATTCAGAACTAATCCAAATCCTAACAAATTTCATCTATCTTGAATCAAATAGAAAGAAAAAGCCAACATAAAAAGAAAGAGTTCATAAAAATGTTGAATTTAATATACGTTAACTCAAAAAATTCTACACACTTCGTTATAAGTCAGAAATTGATTTCTGAGACTAAATTGTAAACTAGATAAACTCATCTTTAACAAAAAAAGTTTAAAAAATGTATAGTAATTACAATTAATATGTTCTAAGGCAATACATCTAGTAAAAATTGCATTTCTATGTACGTTGATTCAAGAAAATATGAAGGAAGTCAAATTTCACAATAGAAGAAAGATGAAAGACCATGCAGAACTAAACCAAATCCTAACGAATTTCATCTATCTTGAATCAAATAGAAAGACAAATCCAACACAAAAAGAAAGAGTTCATAAAAATGTTGAATTTTATATACATTAACTCAAAAAAATCTACACATTTCGTTATAAGTCGGAAATTGATTTCTGAGACTAAATTGTAAATTAGATAAACTCATCTTTAACATAAAAAGTTTGAAAAATGTATTGTAATTACAATTAATATGTTCTAAGGCAATACGTCTAGTAAAAATTGCATTTCTATGTACGTTGATTAAAGAAAATATGAAGGAAGTCATATTTCACAATAGATGAAAGATGAAAGACCATGCAGAACTAATCCAAATCCTAACAAATTTCATCTATCTTGAATCAAATAGAAATACAAAGCCAACACAAAAAGAAAGAGTTCATAAAAATGTTGAATTTTATATACGTTAATTCAAAAAAGTCTACACATTTCGCTATAAGTCGGAAATTGATTTCTGAGACTAAATTGTAAACTAAATAAACTCATCTTTAACAGAAAAATTTTGAAAAATGTATTGTAATTACAATTAATATGTTCTAAGGCAATACGTCTAGTAAAAATTGCATTTCTATGTACGTTGATTCAAGAAAATATGAAGGAAGTCAAATTTCACAATAGAAGAAGGATGAAAGTCCATGCAGAACTAATCCAAATCCTAACAAATTTCATCTATCTTGAATCAAATATAAAGACAAAGCCAACACAAAAAGAAAGAGTTCATAAAAATGTTGAACTTTATATACGTTAACTTAAAAAAGTCTACACACTTCGTTATAAGTCGGAAATTGATTTCTGAGACTACATTGTAAACTAGATAGACTCATCTTTAACAGAAAAAGTTTGAAAAATGTATTGTAATTACAATTAATATGTTCTAAGGCAATACATCTAGTAAAAAATGCATTTCTAAGTACGTTGATTCAAGAAAATACTACAACGGACTTGGATCTTTTGAACTTTTTCTGTGTGATGCATAGGAAGGTTAAGCAGGTTCAGCCAATTGAGTGCTTTTGGAGTCCGCCAAATAGGGATGAAATTTTATTATGTTGTGATGGAGCAGCCAAAGGAAATCCGGGTATAGCTGGAGCTGGTGTTGTTGTTCGTGATGCTGATTGTAATTTTTTGGGTGCTATGAGTATTGGTTTGGGTTCTACTACTAATTTCTTAGCTGAACTTTATGGTATTATTGTTGGTTTGGAGTGGGCTATGAAGTGGAATGTTAAAAAAGTGGTTGTACGTTCTGATTCAATGGGCACAATTAAGACATTGACGGGTACAAATCTTCCTTGGTTTGTCAAGCACAGATGGAGAAGAATACAAAACAATTATGACTCTATTCGTTTTGTTCATACTTATCGTGAGGCTAATTTTGCAGCAGACAAGATGGCTAAAAGGGGATGTTATCTTCGTAATGGTGAAGGTTTAAATTATGATGAAAGGCCTGATTTCCTTTTGTCTTTAGAATTTCCTAATGTTGTTTATTTCAGATTCAAGTAGTTTGTAAGTTTTTGGGGTCTTATGATCTCTTTTCTTATGAACACTTTGTACATATTGGTTATTCATTAATACAACATGGATTTAGCAAAAAAAAAACAATTTAGTCTCAGAAATCAATTTCCGACTTATAACGAAGTGTGTAGACTTTTTTGAGTTAACATATATAAAATTCAACATTTTTATGAACTCTTTCTTTTTGTGTTGGCTTTGTCTTTCTATTTGATTCAAGATAGATGAAATTTATTAGGATTTGGATTAGTTCCGCATGGACTTTCATCCTTCTTCTATTGTGAAATTTGACTTCCTTCATATTTTCTTGAATCAACGTACATAGAAATGCAATTTTTACTAGACGTATTGCCTTAGAACATATTAATTGTAATTACAATACATTTTTCAAACTTTTTCTGTTAAAGATGAGTTTATCTAGTTTACAATTTAGTCTCAGAAATCAATTTTCGACTTATAACGAAATGTGTAGACTTTATTGAGTTAAAGTATATAAAATTCAACATTTTTATGAACACTTTCTTTTTGTGTTGGCTTTGTCTTTCTATTTGATTCAAGATAGATGAAATTTGTTAGGATTTGGATTAGTTCTGCATGGTCTTTCATCCTTCTTCTATTGTGAAATTTGACTTCCTTCATATTTTCATGAATCAACGTACATAGAAATGCAATTTTTACTAGACGTATTTCCTTAGAACATATTAATTGTAATTAAAATACATTTTTCAAACTTTTTCTGTTAAAGATGAGTTTATCTAGTTTACAATTTAGTCTCAGAAATCAATTTCCGACTTATAACGAAATGTGTAGACTTTTTTGAGTTAACGTATATAAAATTCAACATATTTATGAACTCTTTCTTTTTGTGGTGGCTTTGTCTTTCTATTTGATTCAAGATAGATGAAATTTGTTAGGATTTGGATTAGTTCTGCATGGTCTTTCATCCTTCTTCTATTGTGAATTTTGACTTCCTTCATATTTTCTTGAATCAACGTACATAGAAATGCAATTTTTACTAGACGTATTGCCTTAGAACATATTACTTGAAATTACAATACATTTTTCAAACTTTTTCTGTTAAAGATGAGTTTATCAAATTTACAATTTAGTCTCAGAAATCAATTTCCGACTTATAACGAAATGTGTAGACTTTTTTGAGTTAACGTATATAAAATTCAACATTTTTATGAACTATTTCTTTTTGGGTTGGCTTTGTCTTTCTATTTGATTCAAGATAGATGAAATTTGTTAGGATTTGGATTAGTTCTGCATGGTCTTTCATCCTTCTTCTATTGTGAAATTTGACTTCCTTCATATTTTCTTGAATCAACGTACATAGAAATACAATTTTTACTAGACGTATTGCCTTAGAACATATTAATTGTAATTACAATACATTTTTCAAACTTTTTCTGTTAAAGATGAGTTTATCTAGTTTACAATTTAATCTCAGAAATCAATTTTCGACTTATAACGAAATGTGTAGAATTTTTTGAGTTAACGTATATAAAATTCAACATTTTTATGAACTCTTTCTTTTTGTGTTGGCTTTGTCTTTCTATTTGATTCAAGATAGATGAAATTTGTTAGGATTTGGATTAGTTCTGCATGGTCTTTCATCATTCTTCTATTGTGAAATTTGACTTCCTTCATATTTTCTTGAATCAACGTACATAGAAATACAATTTTTACTAGACGTATTGCCTTAGAACATATTAATTGTAATTAAAATACATTTCTCAAACTTTTTCTGTTAAAGATGAGTTTATCTAGTTTACAATTTAGTCTCAGAAATCAATTTCCGACTTATAACGATATGTGTCAACTTTTTTGAGTTAACGTATATAAAATTCAACATTTTTATGAACTCCTTCTTTTTGTGTTGGCTTTGTCTTTCTATTTGATTCAAGATAGATGAAATTTGTTAGGATTTGGATTAGTTCTGCAAGGTCTTTCATACTTCTTCTATTGTGAAATTTGGCTTCCTTCATATTTTGTTGAATCAACGTACATAGAAATTTAATTTTTACTAGACGTATTGCCTTAGATCATATTAATTGTAATTACAATACATTTTTCAAACTTTTTCTGTTAAAGATGAGTTTATCTAGTTTACAATTTAGTCTCAGAAATCAATTTTCGACTTGTAACGAAATGTGTAGACTTTTTTGAGTTAACGTATATAAAATTCAACATTTTTATGAACTCTTTCTTTTTGTGTTGGCTTTGTCTTTCTATTTGATTCAAGATAGATGAAATTTGTTAGGATTTGGATTAGTTCTGCATGGTCTTTCATCCTTCTTCTATTGTGAAATATGACTTCCTTCATATTTTCTTGAATCAGCGTACATAGAAATACAATTTTTACTAGACGTATTGCCTTAGAACATATTAATTGTAATTAAAATACATTTCTCAAACTTTTTCTGTTAAAGATGAGTTTATCTAGTTTACAATTTAGTCTCAGAAATCAATTTCCGACTTATAACGATATGTGTCAACTTTTTTGAGTTAACGTATATAAAATTCAACATTTTTATGAACTCCTTCTTTTTGTGTTGGCTTTGTCTTTCTATTTGATTCAAGATAGATGAAATTTGTTAGGATTTGGATTAGTTCTGCAAGGTCTTTCATCCTTCTTCTATTGTGAAATTTGACTTCCTTCATATTTTGTTGAATCAACGTACATAGAAATGCAATTTTTACTAGACGTCTTGCCTTAGAACATATTAATTGTAATTACAATACATTTCTCAAACTTTTTCTGTTAAAGATGAGTTTATCTAGTTTACAATTTAGTCTCAGAAATCAATTTTCGACTTATAACGAAATGTGTAGACTTTTTTGAGTTAACGTATATAAAATTCAACATTTTTATGAACTCTTTCTTTTTGTGTTGGCTTTGTCTTTCTATTTGATTCAAGATAGATGAAATTTGTTAGGATTTGGATTAGTTCTGCATGGTCTTTCATCCTTCTTCCATTGTGATATTTGACTTCGTTCATATTTTCTTGAATCAACGTACATAGAAATGCAGTTTTTACTAGACGTATTGCCTAAGAACATATCCATTGTAATTACAATACATTTTTCAATCTTTTTCTGTTAAAGATGAGTTTATCTAGTTTACAATTTAGTCTCAGAAATCAATTTTCGACTTATAACGAAATGTGTAGACTTTTTTGAGTTAACGTATAAAAAATTCAAATTTTTATGAACTCTTTCTTTTTGTGTTGGCTTTGTCTTTCTATTTGATTCAAGATAGATGAAATTTGTTAGGATTTGGATTAGTTCTGCATGGTCTTTCATCCTTCTTCTATTGTGAAAGTTGACTTCCTTCATATTTTCTTGAATCAATGTACATAGAATTGCAATTTTTACTAGACGTATTGCTTTAGAACATATTAATTGTAATTACAATACATTTTCAAACTTTTTTTGTTAAAGATGACTTTATCTAGTTTACAATTTAATCTCAGAAATAAATTTCTGACTTATAACGAAATGTGTAAACTTTTTTGAGTTAACATATATTAAATTCAACATTTTTATTTACTCTTTCTTTTTGTGTTGGCTTTGTCTTTCTATTTGATTCAAGATAGATGAAATTTGTTAGGATTTGGATTAGTTCTGCAAGGTCTTTCATCCTTCTTCTATTGTGAAATTTGACTTCCTTCATATTTTCTTGAATCAACGTACATAGAAATTATTAGACGTATTGCCTTAGAACATATTAATTGTAATTACAATACATTTCTCAAACTTTTTCTGTTAAAGATGAGTTTACCTAGTTTACAATTTAGTCTCAGAAATCAATTTTCGACTTATAACGAAATGTGTAGACTTTTTTGAGTTAACGTATATAAAATTCAACATTTTTATGAACTCTTTCTTTTTGTGTTGGCTTTGTCTTTCTATTTGATTCAAGATAGATAAATTTGTTAGGATTTAGATTAGTTCTGCATGGTCTTTCATCCTTCTTCTATTGTGAAATTTGACTTCGTTCATATTTTCTTGAATCAACGTACATAGAAATGCAATTTTTAATAGACGTATTGCCTAAGAACATATTAATTGTAATTACAATACATTTTTCAAACTTTTTCTGTTAAAGATGAGTTTATCTAGTTTACAATTTGGTCTCAGAAATCAATTTTCGACTTATAACGAAATGTGTAAACTTTTTTGAGTTAACGTATATAAAATTCAACATTTTTATGAACTCTTTCTTTTTGTGTTGGCTTTGTCTTTCTATTTGATTCAAGATAGATGAAATTTGTTAGGATTTGGATTAGTTCTGCATGGTCTTTCATCCTTCTTCTATTGTGAAATTTGACTTCCTTCATATTTTCTAGAATCAACGTACATAGAAATGCAATTTTTACTAGACGTATTGCCTAAGAACATATTAATTGTAATTACAATACATTTTTCAATCTTTTTCTGTTAAAGATGAGTTTATCTAGTTTACAATTTAGTCTCAGAAATCAACTTTCGACTTATAACGAAATGTGTAAAATTTTTTGAGTTAGCGTATATAAAATTCAACATTTTTATGAACTCTTTCTTTTTGTGTTGGCTTTGTCTTTCTACTCGATTCAAGATAGATGAAATTTGTTAGGATTTGGATTAGTTCTGCATGGTCTTTCATCCTTCTTCTATTGTGAAATTTGACTTTGTTCATATTTTCTTGAATCAACGTACATAGAAATGCAATTTTTACTAGACGTATTGCCTAAGAACATATTAATTGTAATTACAATACATTTTTCAATCTTTTTCTGTTAAAGATGAGTTTATCTAGTTTACAATTTAGTCTCAGAAATCAATTTTCGACTTATAACGAAATGTGTAGACTTTTTTGAGTTAACGTATATAAAATTCAACATTTTTATGAACTCTTTCTTTTTGTGTTGGCTTTTCTTTTTTATTTATTCAAAATAGATGAAATTTGTTAGGATTTGGATTAGTTCTGCATGGTCTTTCATCCTTCTTCTATTGTGAAATTTGACTTCGTTCATATTTTCTTGAATCAACGTACATAGAAATTCAATTGTTACTAGACGTATTGCCTAAGAACATATTAATTATAATTACAATACATTTTTCAATCTTTTTCTGTTAAAGATGAGTTTATCTAGTTTACAATTTAGTCTCAGAAATCAATTTTCGACTTATAACGAAATGTGTAGACTTTTTTGAGTTAAACTATATAAAATTCAACATTTTTATGAACTCTTTATTTTTGTGTTGGCTTTGTCTTTCTATTTGATTCAAGATAGATGAAATTTGTTAGGATTTGGATTAGTTCTACATGGTCTCTCATCCTTCTTCTATTGTGAAATTTGACTTCCTTCATATTTACTTGAATCAACGTACATAGAAATGCAATTTTTACTAGACGTAATGACTTAGAACATATTAATTGTAATTAGAATACATTTCTCAAACTTTTTCTGTTAAAGTTGAGTTTATCTAGTTTACAATTTAGTCTCAGAAATCAATTTCCGACTTATAACGAAATGTGTCAACTTTTTTGAGTTAACGTATATAAAATTCCACATTTTTATGAACTATTTCTTTTTGTGTTGGCTTTGTCTTTTTATTTGATTTAAGATAGATGAAATTTGTTAGGATTTGGATTAATTCTGCAGGGTCTTTCATCCTCTTCTATTGTGAAATTTAACTTCCTTCATATGTTGTTGAATCAACGTACATAGAAATGCAATTTTTACTAGACGTATTGCCTTACAACATATTAATTGTAATTACAATACATTTTTCAAACTTTTTCTGTTAAAGATGAGTTTATCTAGTTTACAATTTAGTCTCAGAAATCAATTTTCGACTTATAACGAAATGTGTAGACTTTTTTGAGTTAACGTATATAAAATTCAACATTTTTATGAACTCTTTCTATTTGTGTTGGCTTTGTCTTTCTATTTGATTCAAGATAGATGAAATTTGTTAGGATTTGGATTAATTCTGCATGGTCTTTCATCCTTCTTCTATTGTGAAATTTGACTTCCTTCATATTTTCTTGAATCAACGTACATAGAAATGCAATTTTTACTAGACGTGTTGCCTTAGAACATATTAATTGTAATTACAATACATTTTTCAAACTTTTTCTGTTAAAGATGAGTTTATCTAGTTTACAATTTAGTCTCAGAAATCAATTTTCGACTTATAACGAAATGTGTAGACTTTTTTGAGTTAACGTATATAAAATTCAGCATTTTAATGAACTCTTTCTTTTTATATTGGCTTTGTCTTTCTATTTGATTCAAGATAGATGAAATTTGTTACGATTTGGATTAGTTCTGCATGGTCTTTCAGCTTTCTTCTATTGTGAAATTTGACTTCCTTCATATTTTCTTGAATCAACGTACATAGAAATGCAATTTTTACTAGACGTATTGCCTTAGAACATATTAATTGTAATTACAATACATTTTTCAAACTTTTTCTGTTAAAGATTAGTTTATCTAGTTTACAATTTAGTCTCAGAAATCAATTTTCGACTTATAACGAAATGTGTAGACTTTTTTGAGTTAACGTATATAAAATTCAACATTTTTATGAACTCTTTCTTTTAGTGTTGGCTTTGTCTTTCTATTTGATTCAAGATAGATGAAATTTGTTAGGATTTGGATTAGTTCTGCATGGTCTTTCATCCTTCTTCTATTGTGAAATCCGACTTCCTTCATATTTTCTTGAATCAACGTACATAGAAATGCAATTTTTACTAGACGTATTGCCTTAGAACATATTAATTGTAATTAAAAAACACTTGTATTGGCTTTGTCTTTCAATTTTATTCAAATAGATGAAATTTGTTAGGATTTGGATTAGTTCTGCAAGGTCTTTCATACTTCTTCTATTGTGAAATTTTACTTCCTTCATATTTTCTTGAATCATAGTACATAGAAAATCAATTTTTACTAGACGTATTGCCTTAGAACATATTAATTGTAATTACAATACATTTTTCAAACTTTTTCTGTTAAAGATGAGTTTATCTAGTTTACAATTTAGTCTCAGAAATCAATTTTCGACTTATAACGAAATGTGTAGACTTTTTTGAGTTAACGTATATAAAATTCAACATTTTTATGAACTCTTTCTTTTTGTGTTGGCTTTGTCTTTCTATTTGATTCAAGATAGATGAAATTTGTTAGGATTTGGATTAGTTCTGCATGGTCTTTCATCCTTCTTCTATTGTGAAATCCGACTTCCTTCATATTTTCTTGAATCAACGTACATAGAAATGCAATTTTTACTAGACGTATTGCCTTAGAACATATTAATTGTAATTACAATACATTTTTCAAACTTTTTCTGTTAAAGATGAGTTTATCTAGTTTACAATTTAGTCTCAGAAATCAATTTTCGACTTATAACGAAATGTATAGACTTTTTTGAGTTAACGTATATAAAATTCAACATTTTTATGAACTCTTTCTTTTTGTGTTGGCTTTGTCTTTCTATTTGATTCAAGACTATTTGATTCTAGATAGATGAAATTTGTTAGGATTTGGATTAGTTCTGTATGGTCTTTCATCCTTCTTCTATTGTGAAATCCGACTTCCTTCATATTTTCTTGAATCAACGTACATAGAAATGCAATTTTTACTAGACGTATTGCCTTAGAACATATTAATTGTAATTACAATACATTTTTCAAACTTTTTCTGTTAAAGATGAGTTTATCTAGTTTACAATTTAGTCTCAGAAATCAATTTTCGACTTATAACGAAATGTGTAGACTTTTTTGAGTTAACGTATATAAAATTCAAAATTTTTATGAACTCTTTCTTTTTGTGTTGGCTTTGTCTTTCTATTTGATTCAAGATATATGAAATTTGTTAGGATTTGGATTAGTTCTGCATGGTCTTTCATCCTTCTTCTAATGTGAAATTTGACTTCCTTCATATTTTCTTGAATCAACGTACATAGAAATGCAAATTTTACTAGACGTATTTCCTTAAAACATATTAATTGTAACTACAATACCTTTTTCAAACTTTTTCTGTTAAAGATGAGTTTATCTAGTTTACAATTTAGTCTCAGAAATCAATTTTCGACTTATAACGAAATGTGTAGACTTTTTTGAGTTAACGTATATAAAATTCAACATTTTTATGAACTCTTTCTTTTTGTGTTGGCTTTGTCTTTATATTTGATTCAAGACTATTTGATTCAAGATAGATGAAATTTGTTAGGATTTGGATTAGTTCTGCATGGTCTTTCATCCTTCTTCTATTGTGAAATTTGACTTCCTTCACATTTTCTTGAATCAACATACATAGAAATGCAATTCTTACTAGACGTATTGCCTTTGAATTTTATATGAGTTTATCTAATTTACAATTTAGTCTCAGAAATCGATTTTCGACTTATAACGAAATGTGTCAACTTTTTTGAGTTAAAGTATATAAAATTCAACATTTTTATGAACTCTTTCTTTTTGTGTTGGATTTGTCTTTCTATTTGATTCAAGATAGATGAAATTTGTTAGGATTTGGATTAGTTCTGCATGGTCTTTCATCCTTCTTCTATTGTGAAATTTTACTTGCTTCATATTTTCTTGAATCAACGTACATAGAAATACAATTTTTACTAGACGTATTGCCTTAGAACATATTAATTGTAATTACAATACATTTTACAAACTTTTTCTGTTAAAGATGAGTTTATCTAGTTTACAATTTAGTCTCAGAAATCAGTTTTCGACTTATAATGAAATGTGTAAACTTTTTTGAGTTTACATATATTAAATTCCACATTTTTATGAACTCTTTCTTTTTGTGTTGGCTTTGTCTTTATATTTGATTCAAGATAGATTAAATTTTTTAGGATTTGGATTTGTTCTGCAAGGTCTTTCATCCTTCTTCTATTGTGAATTTTGACTTCCTTCATATTTTCTTGAATCAATGTACATAGAAATGCAATTTTTACTAGACGTATTGCCTTAGAACATATTAATTGTAATTACAATACATTTTTCAAACTTTTTCTGTTAAAGATGAGTTTATCTAGTTTACAATTTAGTCTCAGAAATCAATTTTCGACTTATAACGAAATGTGTAGACTTTTTTTGAGTTAACGTATATAAAATTCTACATTTTTATGAACTCTTTCTTTTTGTGTTGGCTTTGTCTTTCTATTTGATTCAAGACTATTTGATTCAAGATAGATGAAATGTTTTAGGATTTGAATTAGTTCTGCATGGTCTTTCATCCTTCTTCTATTGTGAAATTTGACTTCCTTCATATTTTCTTGAATCAACGTACATAGAAATACAATTTTTACTAGACGTATTGCCTTAGAACATATTAATTGTAATTACAATACATTTTACAAACTTTTTCTGTTAAAGATGAGTTTATCTAGTTTACAATTTAGTCTCAGAAATCAATTTCCGACTTATAACGAAATGTGTAGACTTTTTTGAGTTAACGTATATAAAATTCAACAATTTTATGAACTCTTTCTTTTTGTGTTTGCTTTGTCTTTCTATTTGATTCAAGATAGATGAAATTTGTTAGGATTTGGATTAGTTCTGCATGGTCTTTCATCCTTCTTCTATTGTGAAATCCGACTTCCTTCATATTTTCTTGAATCAACGTACATGGAAATGCAATTTTTACTAGACGTATTGCCTTAGAACATATTAATTGTAATTACAATACATTTTACAAACTTTTTCTGTTAAAGATGAGTTTATCTAGTTTACAATTTAGTCTCAGAAATCAATTTACGACTTATAACGAAATGTGTAGACTTTTTTGAGTTAACGTAAATAAAATTCAACATTTTTATGAACTCTTTCTTTTTGTGTTGGCTTTGTCTTTCTATTTGATTCAATATAGATGAAATTTGTTAGGATTTGGATTAGTTCTGCATGGTCTTTCATCCTTCTTCTATTGTGAAATCCGACTTCCTTCATATTTTCTTGAATCAACGTACATAGAAATGCAATTTTTACTAGACGTATTGCCTTAGAACATATTAATTATAATTACAATACATTTTTCAAACTTTTTCTGTCAAAGATGAGTTTATCTAGTTTACAATTTAGTCTCAGAAATCAATTTTCGAATTATAACGAAATGTGTCAACTTTTTTGAGTTAACGTATATAAAATTCAACATTTTTATGAACTCTTTCTTTTTATGTTGGCTTTGTCTTTCTATTTGATTCAAGATAGATGAAATTTGTTAGGATTTGGATTAGTTCTGCATGGTCTTTCATCCTTCTTCTATTGTGAAATTTGACTTCCTTCATATTTTCTTGAATCAACATACATAGAAATGCAATTTTTACTAGACGTATTGCCTTAGAACATATTAATTGTAATTACAATACACTTGTATTGGTTTTGTCTTTCAATTTGATTCAAATAGATGAAATTTGTTAGGATTTGGATTAGTTCTGCAAGGTCTTTCATACTTCTTATATTATGAAATTTGACTTCCTTCATATTTTCTTGAATAAACGTACATAGAAATGCAATTTTTACTAGACGTATTGCCTTAGAACATATTAATTGTAATTACAATACATTTTTCAAACTTTTTCTGTTAAAGATGAGTTTATCTAGTTTACAATTTAGTCTCAGAAATCAATTTTCGACTTATAACGAAATGTGTAGACTTTTTTGAGTTAACGTATATAAAATTCAACATTTTTATGAACTCTTTCTTTTTGTGTTGGCTTTGTCTTTCTATTTGATTCAAGATAGATGAAATTTGTTAGGATTTGGATTAGTTCTGCATGGTCTTTCATCCTTCTTCTATTGTGAAATTTGACTTCCTTCATATTTTCTTGAGTCGACGTACATAGAAATGCAATTTTTACTAGACGTATTGCCTTAGAACATATTAATTGTAATTACAATACATTTTTTAAACTTTTTCTGTTAAAGATGAGTTTATCTAGTTTACAATTTAGTCTCAGAAATCAATTTTCGACTTATAACGAAATGTGTAGACTTTTTTGAGTTAACGTATATAAAATTCAACATTTTTATGAACTCTTTCTTTTTGTGTTGGCTTTGTCTTTCTATTTGATTCAAGACTATTTGATTCAAGATAGATGAATTTTTTTAGGATTTGGATTAGTTCTGCATGGTCTTTCATCCTTCTTCTATTGTGAAATCCGACTTCCTTCATATTTTCTTGAATCAACGTACATAGAAATGCAATTTTTACTAGACGTATTGCCTTAGAACATATTAATTGTAATTACAATACACTTGTATTGGCTTTGTCTTTCAATTTTATTCAAATAGATGTAATTTGTTAGGATTTGGATTAGTTCTGCAAGGTCTTTCATTCTTCTTCTATTGTGAAATTTGACTTCCTTCATATTTTCTTGAATCAACATACATAGAAATACAATTTTTACTAGACGTATTGCCTTAGAACATATTAATTGTAATTACAATACATTTTTCAAACTTTTTCTGTTAAAGATGAGTTTATCTAGTTTACAATTTAGTCTCAGAAATCAATTTTCGACTTATAACGAAATGTGTAGACTTTTTTGAGTTAACTTATATAAAATTCAACATTTTTATGAACTCTTTATTTTTGTGTTGGCTTTGTCTTTCTATTTGATTCAAGATAGATGAAATTTGTTAGGATTTGGATTAGTTCTGCATGGTCTTTCATCCTTCTTCTATTGTGAAATTTGACTTGCTTCATATTTTCTTGAATCAACGTACATAGAAATACAATTTTTACTAGACGTATTGCCTTAGAACATATTAATTGTAATTACAATACATTTTAACTTCCTTCATATTTTCTTAAATCAACGTACATAGAAATGCAATTTTTACTAGATGTATTGCCTATGAACATATTAATCGTAATTACAATACATTTTTCAAACTTTTTTTTTTAAAGATGAGTTTATCTAGTTTACAATTTAGTCTCAGAAATCAATTGCGACTTATAACGAAATGTGTAGACTTTTTTGAGTTAACGTATATAAATTTCAACATTTTTATGAACTCTTTCTTTTCGTGTTTGCTTTGTCTTTCTATTTGATTCAAGATAGATGAAATTTGTTAGGATTTGGATTAGTTCTGCATGGTCTTTCATCCTTCTTCTATTGTGAAATTTGGCTTCCTTCATATTTTCTTGAATCAACGTACATAGAAATACAATTTTTACTAGACGTATTGCCTTAGAACATATTAATTGTAATTACAATACATTTTTCAAACTTTTTCTGTTAAAGATGAGTTTATCTAGTTTACAATTTAGTCTCAGAAATCAATTTTCGACTTATAACGAAATGTGTAGACTTTTTTGAGTTAAAGTATATAAAATTCAACATTTTTATGAACTCTTTCTTTTTGTGTTGGCTTTGTCTTTCTATTTGATTCAAGACTATTTGATTCAAGATAGATGAAATTTGTTAGGATTTTGATTAGTTCTGCATGGTCTTTCATCCTTCTTCTATTGTGAAATCCGACTTCCTTCATATTTTCTTGAATCAACGTACATAGAAATGCAATTTTTACTAGACGTATTGCCTTAGAACATATTAATTGTAATTACAATACATTTTTCAAACTTTTTCTGTTAAAGATGAGTTTATCTAGTTTACAATTTAGTCACAGAAATCAATTTTCGACTTATAACGAAATGTGTAGAATTTTTTGAGTTAACGTATATAAAATTCAACATTTTTATGAACTCTTTCTTTTTTGTGTTGGCTTTGTCTTTCTATTTGATTCAAGATATATGAAATTTGTTAGGATTTTGATTAGTTCTGCATGGTCTTTCATCCTTCTTCTAATGTGAAATTTGACTTCCTTCAAATTTTCTTGAATCAACGTACATAGAAATGCAAATTTTACTAGACGTATTTCCTTAAAACATATTAATTGTAATTAAAATACATTTTTCAAACTTTTTCTGTTAAAGATGAGTTTATCTAGTTTACAATTTAGTCTCAGAAATCAATTTTCGACTTATAACGAAATGTGTAGACTTTTTTGAGTTAACGTATATAAAATTCAACATTTTTATGAACTCTTTCTTTTTGTGTTGGCTTTGTGTTTCTATTTGATTCAAAATAGATGAAATTTGTTAGGATTTGGATTAGTTCTGCATGATCTTTCATCCTTCTTCTATTGTGAAATTTGACTCCCTTCATATTTTCTTGAATCAACGTACATAGAAATATAATTTTTACTAGACGTATTGCCTTAGAACATATTAATTGTAATTACAATACATTTTTCAAACTTTTTCTGTTAAAGATGACTTTATCTAGTTTACAATTTAGTCTCAGAAATCAATTTTCGACTTATAACGAAATGTGTAGACTTTTTTGAGTTAACGTATATAAAATTCAACATTTTTATGAACTCTTTCTTTTTGTGTTGGCTTTGTCTTTCTATTTGATTCAAGATAGATGAAATTTGTTAGGATTTGGATTAGTTCTGCGTGGTCTTTCATCCTTCTTCTATTGTGAAATTTGACTTCCTTCATATTTTCTTGAATCAACGTACATAGAAATACAATTTTTACTAGACGTATTGCCTTAGAACATATTAATTGTAATTACAATACATTTTTCAAACTTTTTCTGTTAAAGATGAGTTTATCTAGTTTACAATTTAGTCTCAGAAATCAATTTTTGACTTATAACGAAATGTGTAGACTTTATTGAGTTAACGTATATAAAATTCAACATTTTTATGAACTCTTTCTTTTTGTGTTGGCTTTGTCTTTCTATTTGATTCAAGATAGATGAAATTTGTTAGGATTTGGATTAGTTCTGCGTGGTCTTTCATCCTTCTTCTATTGTGAAATTTGACTTCCTTCATATTTTCTTGAATCAACGTACATAGAAATACAATTTTTACTAGACGTATTGCCTTAGAACATATTAATTGTAATTACAATACATTTTTCAAACTTTTTCTGTTAAAGATGAGTTTATCTAGTTTACAATATAGTCTCAGAAATCAATTTTCGACTTATAACGAAATGTGTAGAATTTTTTGAGTTAACGTATATAAAATTCAACATTTTTATGAACTCTTTCTTTTTGTGTTGGCTTTGTCTTTCTATTTGATTCAAGATAGATGAAATTTGTTAGGATTTGGATTAGTTCTGCATGGTCTTTCATCCTTCTTCTATTGTGAAATATGACTTCCTTCATATTTTCTTGAATCAACGTACATAGAAATACAATTTTTACTAGACGTATTGCCTTAGAACATATTAATTGTAATTACAATACATTTCTCAAACTTTTTCTGTTAAAGATGAGTTTATCTAGTTTACAATTTAGTCTCAGAAATCAATTTCCGACTTATAACGAAATGTGTCAACTTTTTTGGGTTAACGTATATAAAATTCAACATTTTTATGAACTCTTTCTTTTTGTGTTGGCTTTGTCTTTCTATTTGATTCAAGATAGATGAAATTTGTTAGGATTTGGATTATTTCTGCAAGGTCTTTTATACTTCTTCTATTGTGAAATTTTACGTCCTTCATATTTTGTTGAATCAACGTACATAGAAATGCAATTATTACTAGACGTATTGCCTTAAAACATATTAATTGTAATTACAATACATTTTTCAAACTTTTTCTGTTAAAGATGAGTTTATCTAGTTTACAATTTAGTCTCGGAAATCAATTTTCGACTTATAACGAAATGTGTAGACTTTTTTGAGTTAACGTATATAAAATTCAACATTTTTATGAACTCTTTCTTTTTGTGTTGGCTTTGTCTTTCTATTTGATTCAAGATAGATGAAATTTGTTAGGATTTGGATTAGTTCTGCATGGTCTTTCATCCTTCTTCTATTGTGAAATATGACTTCCTTCATATTTTCTTGAATCAACGTACATAGAAATACAAATTTTACTCGACGTATTGCCTTAGAACATATTAATTGTAATTAAAATACATTTCTCAAACTTTTTCTGTTAAAGATGAGTTTATCTAGTTTACAATTTAGTCTCAGAAATCAATTTCCGACTTATAACGAAATGTGTATAATTTTTTGAGTTAACGTATATAAAATTCAACATTTTTATGAACTCTTTCTTTTTGTGTTGGCTTTGTCTTTCTATTTGATTCAAGATAGATGAAATTTGTTAGGATTTGGATTAGTTCTGCAAGGTCTTTCATACTTCTTCTATTGTGAAATTTGACTTCCTTCATATTTTGTTGAATCAACGTACATAGAAATGCAAATTTTACTAGACGTATTGCCTTAAAACATATTAATTGTAATTACAATACATTTTTCAAACTATTTCTGTTAAAGATGAGTTTATCTAATTTACAATTTAGTCTCAGAAATCAATTTTCGACTTATAACGAAATGTGTAGACTTTTTTGAGTTAACGTATATAAAATTCAACATTTTTATGAACTCTTTCTTTTTGTGTTGGCTTTGTCTTTCTATTTGATTCAAGATAGATGAAATTTGTTAGGATTTGGATTAGTTCTGCATGGTCTTTCATCCTTCTTCTATTGTGAAATTTGACTTCCTTCATATTTTCTTGAATCAATGTACATAGAAATGCAATTTTTACTAGACGTATTGCCTTAGAACATATTAATTGTAATTACAATACATTTTCAAACTTTTTTTTGTTAAAGATGACTTTATCTAGTTTACAATTTAATCTCAGAAAAAAGTTTCTGATTTATAACGAAATGTGTAAACTTTTTTGAGTTAACATATATGTTAAATTCAACATTTTTATTTACTCTTTCTTTTTTTGTTGGCTTTGTCTTTCTATTTGATTCAAGATAGATGAAATTTGTTAGGATTTGGATTAGTTCTTCATTGTCTTTCATCCTTCTTCTATTGTGAAATTTGACTTCCTTCATATTTTCTTGAATCAACGTACATAGAAATTACTAGACGTATTGCCTTAGAACATATTAATGGTAATTACAATACATTTCTCAAACTTTTTCTGTTAAAGATGAGTTTATCTAGTTTACAATTTAGTCTCAGAAATCAATTTTCGACTTATAACGAAATGTGTAGACTTTTTTGAGTTAACGTATATAAAATTCAACATTTTTATGAACTCTTTCTTTTTGTGTTGGCTTTGTCTTTCTATTTGATTCAAGATAGATGAAATTTTTTAGGATTTGGATTAGTTCTGCATGGTCTTTCATCCTTCTTCTATTGTGAAATTTGACTTCGTTCATATTTTCTTGAATCAACGTGCATAGAAATGCAATTTTTACTAGACGTATTGCCTAAGAACATATCCATTGTAATTACAATACATTTTTCAATCTTTTTCTGTTAAAGATGAGTTTATCTAGTTTACAATTTAGTCTCAGAAATCAATTTTCGACTTATAACGAAATGTGTAGACTTTTTTGAGTTAATGTATATAAAATTCAACATTTTTATGAACTCTTTCTTTTTGTGTTGGCTTTGTCTTTCTATTTGATTCAAGATAGATGAAATTTGTTAGGATTTGGATTAGTTCTGCATGGTCTTTCATCCTTCTTCTATTGTGAAATTTGACTTCCTTCATATTTTCTTGAATCAATGTACATAGAAATGCAATTTTTACTAGACGTATTGCCTTAGAACATATTAATTGTAATTACAATACATTTTCAAACTTTTTTTGTTAAAGATGACTTTATCTAGTTTACAATTTAATCTCAGAAATAAGTTTCTGATTTATAACGAAATGTGTAAACTTTTTTGAGTTAACATATATGTTAAATTCAACATTTTTATTTACTCTTTCTTTTTTTGTTGGCTTTGTCTTTCTATTTGATTCAAGATAGATGAAATTTGTTAGGATTTGGATTAGTTCTGCATTGTCTTTCATCCTTCTTCTATTGTGAAATTTGACTTCCTTCATATTTTCTTGAATCAACGTACATAGAAATTACTAGACGTATTGCCTTAGAACATATTAATGGTAATTACAATACATTTCTCAAACTTTTTCTGTTAAAGATGAGTTTATCTAGTTTACAATTTAGTCTCAGAAATCAATTTTCGACTTATAACGAAATGTGTAGACTTTTTTGAGTTAACGTATATAAAATTCAACATTTTTATGAACTCTTTCTTTTTGTGTTGGCTTTGTCTTTCTATTTGATTCAAGATAGATGAAATTTGTTAGGATTTGGATTAGTTCTGCATGGTCTTTCATCCTTCTTCTATTGTGAAATTTGACTTCCTTCTTATTTTCTTGAATCAACGTACATAGAAATACAATTTTTACTAGACGTATTGCCTTAGAACATATTAATTGTAATTACAATACATTTTTCAAACTTTTTCTGTTAAAGATGAGTTTATCTAGTTTACAATTTAGTCTCAGAAATCAATTTTCGACTTATAACGAAATGTGTAGACTTTTTTGAGTTAACGTATATAAAATTCAACATTTTTATGAACTCTTTCTTTTTGTGTTGGATTTGTCTTTCTATTTGATTCAAGATAGATGAAGTTTGTTAGGATTTGGATTAGTTCTGCATCGTCTTTCATCCTTCTTCTATTGTGAAATTTGACTTCCTTCATATTTTCTTGAATCAACGTACTTAGAAATACAATTTTTACTAGACGTATTGCCTTAGAACATATTAATTATAATTACAATACATTTTTCAAACTTTTTCTGTTAAAGATGAGTTTATCTAGTTTACAATTTAGTCTCAGAAATCAATTTCCGACTTATAACGATATGTGTCAACTTTTTTGAGTTAACGTATATAAAATTCAACATTTTTATGAACTCCTTCTTTTTGTGTTGGCTTTGTCTTTCTATTTGATTCAAGATAGATGAAATTTGTTAGGATTTGGATTAGTTCTGCAAGGTCTTTCATACTTCTTCTATTGTGAAATTTGGCTTCCTTCATATTTTGTTGAATCAACGTACATAGAAATTTAATTTTTACTAGACGTATTGCCTTAGAACATATTAATTGTAATTACAATACATTTTTAAAACTTTTTCTGTTAAAGATGAGTTTATCTAGTTTACAATTTAGTCTCAGAAATCAATTTTCGACTTGTAACGAAATGTGTAGACTTTTTTGAGTTAACGTATATAAAATTCAACATTTTTATGAACTCTTTCTTTTTGTGTTGGCTTTGTCTTTCTATTTGATTCAAGATAGATGAAATTTGTTAGGATTTGGATTAGTTCTGTATGGTCTTTCATCCTTCTTCTATTGTGAAATTTGACTTCCTTCATATTTTCTTGAATCAATGTACATAGAAATGCAATTTTTACTAGACGTATTGCCTTAGAACATATTAATTGTAATTACAATACATTTTCAAACTTTTTTTGTTAAAGATGACTTTATCTAGTTTACAATTTAATCTCAGAAATAAATTTCTGACTTATAACGAAATGTGTAAACTTTATTGAGTTAACATATATTAAATTCAACATTTTTATTTACTCTTTCTTTTTGTGTTGGCTTTGAGGTTTAATTTTGAAAATACCTGAGGGAGGAAAGAGAATGTCCGTTTTTTCTCTTTTTGGCGATTTTGGAAAACCAAATATTTTCACGTTTAGGGTTTCAAGCTTTATGTTTTTGGATTATCAGGATCAATACGTTGATTCGTGATGATTCATTCTTTAGATAATATTCCTAGTAGCTCAAATCAGAACCATGCTAAAACAGTTTCTTTTGCTGAAAAAGTTAGGGAACGTAAAACCCTAAATCCAACTTCAGTTGATATTTCCTTGTTACCAAATCCTACTCTTGTTGAGGGTGAGCCAGCTCTTGTCATCCCTAATGATTATTATCAGGAAGGATGCAAGCCTTTTCAATATAGCTTCATAGCTAGACTGGATGCTACAGGTTTAAAGTTTGTTGAGGTTCAAAAAATCCTTGAAAATCAATGGAAACTTAAGAATAGGTGTAAGTTTATACCTATGAGCAAAGGATTCTTTGTTATTATGTTATCTTCAGAATTGGAAAAGGAGAAGATTCGTGCTGAAAAGTGGTTTGTCAATCAACAAATTCTGAGGCTGATTGATTGGTACCCAGGTTTTAATCCTGATAAACAAAGAACGTCCCATGCAGCTGTTTGGGTACGTTTTCTTGGTCTCCCTATTGAGATATGGACTGAGAAATCTTTACTTTCTATTGGGAAAATCCTTGGAACACCAATTGTGGTGGATCAAAGAACCCTAAATCTGGAATATGGTCACTTCGCAGCTGTTTTGGTAGATATAGACTTTGCAAAGCATATTCCTGACCGAATCTCTATCACTGCAGGAGGTAAAATTTTTTGGCAATATGTTGATATACCAAATTCACCCAAATTCTGTTTATCTTGCAATATTATTGGGCATGTTGATGGTGAATGCAAAAAGAAGAATAGCATGAAGGCTGCTGGTAAGGAAAAACAGCTTGTTCATAAAGTTTGGCAAGCAAAGTCACCTAAAACTAATGAGGAAGAGCAGAAGTCTTTGAATCTGGAGAATAAGGAGGATAATATGGTTGATGCTTCAGCTGAGAGGGATGATGCGGCTCAGCTTAGATTGCAAAACGCAATTGCAGCCAAGAAAGTGCTTGCTGCACGTACACAATCTGCTCATTCAGACCATGCAAAGTCCGAGATGAACCAAACTTCAGCTCAGTCCGGGATAACTCAATCCGTGTCTGAATTGGAAACTGAAATAAGATTCGTGAATAAAGAAACTTCTGAAGTTGTTGGAGCTACAGCTAGAGAAGATATTACACGAACAGATTCTATCAATGCAGAGTCCGGGATGAACCAAAACTCTTCAGCTCAGACCGGGATAAACAAAATATCTACAACTCAATCCGTGTCTGATTTGGAAACTCAAATAAGAGTCATGAATAAAGGAACTTCTGAAGTTGTTGGAGCTACAGCTAGTGAAGATATTACACGTACAGATTGTATCAATGCAGGCCATGCAGGTCAGACCGTGGTTGATTTGATAAATCTTAAAAACACTCCTACTGACGTTATTGATGATAATCAGTTGGAAAAGGAGCTAGCTAAATCTGCTTCTGAGTTGCGTGAGGCTCAAATGAAGTTTATTCATTGTAAAAATAATATTGCAGCTCAGAAAGATATAGCTTTACGTAAGGAAGATATGGCTGCTCAGAGCTTTTCTAAAGATGAATGGACTCAAGTGAAAGGAAAGAAACCCCCTAGCAAAGGTATTTTCTCTTTTACTCCTTTAGTGAAGGATCATACTCCTTTTGCGGATGATTTGATGCAAACTGAAGTTGTGGTTAAAAACAAATTTGATGTTCTGGAATCTGAGTTAGGCCTTAATAATGTTATTATTGAGGAAGAGGAGGAGGATCAAGTAGAATCTAGTGACTCAGATGTTAGTATGGGTTCTAAAAGTTGGGGTGAGGTTGATGCTGACATTTTAGCAAGGAAAAAAACTAGGAAAGTTGCCAAACAGGCTGCTAATATTTTAGCAAAGCGTTCTTTGCAATCTGATTCAAGTTTGGAATCTTCTCCCAGCAAGTCTATTGAGGAATCTCCAAGCCGTAACACTAACATGGAAATTCAATCGGGGTTGGTTGATACTGTTTTTGATAAGAATAATATTTTGTCTAAGGAAGAATTAGAGGTGGCAAGCAATATTCAGTTGGAAGATGTGCGTGCTCAGTTCATTAGAAGTCCAGCTTTTAGACGAAAATATCTCAAAGAAAAGAGGGAGCAAATGGAAAATATGAATTCAAAGAAAAAATCTCCTAGTAAGTTGTCTCCTATTAAGCTTGTTCCTGGTAACTTTGCCTCCGAGGATGAAGATGGAGAGTTTTATGTGGATGAAGATGAAGATGTCTTGGGTAACTATGATTTTGATATGGATATTATGGATGGAATTTTTTTAAGAGCACATCGTATAGAGTTGGTTGCAGCAGAAGTAAATTGAAAGGAGTTGGTTATAGATATAGGTAGCTTCTTTTAATTTTCTGGTTACTACTTTTGTTATTTCTTTTTTGTTTTTAGTCCCCTTTGGTTTATGGGGGTAAGGAGTTTTGTGCTTCTTTTTTGTAATTCTTGTAATTACGTTCTTTTTGCTTAATAAACTTTTTTGACCTAGCAAAAAAAAAAAAGTTGGCTTTGTCTTTCTATTTGATTCAAGATAGATGAAATTTGTTAGGATTTGGATTAGTTCTGCATGGTCTTTCATCCTTCTTCTATTGTAAAATTTGACTTCCTTCATATTTTCTTGAATCAATGTACATAGAAATGCAATTTTTACTAGACGTATTGCCTTAGAACATATTAATTGTAATTACAATACATTTTCAAACTTTTTTTTGTTAAAGATGACTTTATCTAGTTTACAATTTAATCTCAGAAATAAATTTCTGACTTATAACGAAATGTGTAAACTTTTTTGAGTTAACATATATTAAATTCAACATTTTTATTTACTCTTTCTTTTTGTGTTGGCTTTGTCTTTCTATTTGATTCAAGATAGATGAAATTTGTTAGGATTTGGATTAGTTCTGCATGGTATTTCATCCTTCTTCTATTGTGAAATTTGACTTCCTTCATATTTTCTTGAATCAACGTACATAGAAATACAATTTTTTACTAGACGTATTGCCTTATAACATATTAATTGTAATTACAATACATTTATCAAACTTTTTCTGTTAAAGATGAGTTTATCTAGTTTACAATTTAGTCTCAGAAATCAATTTCCGACTTATAACGAAATGTGTAGAATTTTTTGAGTTAACGTATATAAAATTCAACATTTTTATGAACTCTTTCTTTTTGTGTTGGCTTTGTCTTTCTATTTGATTCAAGATAGATGAAATTTGTTAGGATTTGGATTAGTTCTGCAAGGTCTTTCATACTTCTTCTATTGTGAAATTTGACTTCCTTCATATTTTGTTGAATCAACGTACATAGAAATGCAATTTTTACTAGACGTATTGCCTTAGAACATATTAATTGTAATTACAATACATTTTTCAAACTTTTTCTGTTAAAGATGAGTTTATCTAGTTTACAATTTAGTCTCAGAAATCAATTTTCGACTTATAACGAAATGTGTAGACTTTTTTGAGTTAACGTATTTTATGAACTCTTTTTTTTTGTGTTGGCTTTGTCTTTCTATTTGATTCAAGATAGATGAAATTTGTTAGGATTTGGATTAGTTCTGCATGGTCTTTCATCCTTCTTCTATTGTGAAATTTGACTTCCTTCATATTTTCTTGAATCAATGTACATAGAAATGCAATTTTTACTAGACGTATTGCCTTAGAACATATTAATTGTAATTACAATACATTTTCAAACTTTTTTTGTTAAAGATGAGTTTATCTAGTTTACAATTTAGTCTCAGAAATCAATTTTCGACTTATAACGAAATGTGTAGACTTTTTTGAGTTAACGTATATAAAATTCAACATTTTTATGAACTCTTTCTTTTTGTGTTGGATTTGTCTTTCTATTTGATTCAAGATAGATGAAGTTTGTTAGGATTTGGATTAGTTCTGCATCGTCTTTCATCCTTCTTCTATTGTGAAATTTGACTTCCTTCATATTTTCTTGAATCAACGTACTTAGAAATACAATTTTTACTAGACGTATTGCCTTAGAACATATTAATTATAATTACAATACATTTTTCAAACTTTTTCTGTTAAAGATGAGTTTATCTAGTTTACAATTTAGTCTCAGAAATCAATTTCCGACTTATAACGATATGTGTCAACTTTTTTGAGTTAACGTATATAAAATTCAACATTTTTATGAACTCCTTCTTTTTGTGTTGGCTTTGTCTTTCTATTTGATTCAAGATAGATGAAATTTGTTAGGATTTGGATTAGTTCTGCAAGGTCTTTCATACTTCTTCTATTGTGAAATTTGGCTTCCTTCATATTTTGTTGAATCAACGTACATAGAAATTTAATTTTTACTAGACGTATTGCCTTAGATCATATTAATTGTAATTACAATACATTTTTCAAACTTTTTCTGTTAAAGATGAGTTTATCTAGTTTACAATTTAGTCTCAGAAATCAATTTTCGACTTGTAACGAAATGTGTAGACTTTTTTGAGTTAACGTATATAAAATTCAACATTTTTATGAACTCTTTCTTTTTGTGTTGGCTTTGTCTTTCTATTTGATTCAAGATAGATGAAATTTGTTAGGATTTGGATTAGTTCTGCATGGTCTTTCATCCTTCTTCTATTGTGAAATTTGACTTCCTTCATATTTTCTTGAATCAATGTACATAGAAATGCAATTTTTACTAGACGTATTGCCTTAGAACATATTAATTGTAATTACAATACATTTTCAAACTTTTTTTGTTAAAGATGACTTTATCTAGTTTATAATTTAATCTCAGAAATAAATTTCTGACTTATAACGAAATGTGTAAACTTTATTGAGTTAACATATATTAAATTCAACATTTTTATTTACTCTTTCTTTTTGTGTTGGCTTTGAGGTTTAATTTTGAAAATACCTGAGGGAGGAAAGAGAATGTCCGTTTTTTCTCTTTTTGGCGATTTTGGAAAACCAAATATTTTCACGTTTAGGGTTTCAAGCTTTATGTTTTTGGATTATCAGGATCAATACGTTGATTCATGATGATTCATTCTTTAGATAATATTCCTAGTAGCTCAAATCAGAACCATGCTAAAACAGTTTCTTTTGCTGAAAAAGTTAGGGAACGTAAAACCCTAAATCCAACTTCAGTTGATATTTCCTTGTTACCAAATCCTACTCTTGTTGAGGGTGAGCCAGCTCTTGTCATCCCTAATGATTATTATCAGGAAGGATGCAAGCCTTTTCAATATAGCTTCATAGCTAGACTGGATGCTACAGGTTTAAAGTTTGTTGAGGTTCAAAAAATCCTTGAAAATCAATGGAAACTTAAGAATAGGTGTAAGTTTATACCTATGAGCAAAGGATTCTTTGTTATTATGTTATCTTCAGAATTGGAAAAGGAGAAGATTCGTGCTGAAAAGTGGTTTGTCAATCAACAAATTCTGAGGCTGATTGATTGGTACCCAGGTTTTAATCCTGATAAACAAAGAACGTCCCATGCAGCTGTTTGGGTACGTTTTCTTGGTCTCCCTATTGAGATATGGACTGAGAAATCTTTACTTTCTATTGGGAAAATCCTTGGAACACCAATTGTGGTGGATCAAAGAACCCTAAATCTGGAATATGGTCACTTCTCAGCTGTTTTGGTAGATATAGACTTTGCAAAGCATATTCCTGACCGAATCTCTATCACTGCAGGAGGTAAAAAATTTTGGCAATATGTTGATATACCAAATTCACCTAAATTCTGTTTTTCTTGCAATATTATTGGGCATGTTGATGGTGAATGCAAAAAGAAGAATAGCATGAAGGCTGCTGGTAAGGAAAAACAGCTTGTTCATAAAGTTTGCAAGCAAAGTCACCTAAAACTAATGAGGAAGAGCAGAAGTCTTTGAATCTGGAGAATAAGGAGGATAATATGGTTGATGCTTCAGCTGAGAGGGATGATGCGGCTCAGCTTAGATTGCAAAACGCAATTGCAGCCAAGAAAGTGCTTGTTGCACGTACACAATCTGCTCATTCAGACCATGCAAAGTCCGAGATGAACCAAACTTCAGCTCAGTCCGGGATAACTCAATCCGTGTCTGAATTGGAAACTGAAATAAGATTCGTGAATAAAGAAACTTCTGAAGTTGTTGGAGCTACATCTAGAGAAGATATTACACGAACAGATTCTATCAATGCAGAGTCCGGGATGAACCAAAACTCTTCAGCTCAGACCGGGATAAACAAAATATCTACAACTCAATCCGTGTCTGATTTGGAAACTCAAATAAGAGTCATGAATAAAGGAACTTCTGAAGTTGTTGGAGCTACAGCTAGTGAAGATATTATACGTACAGATTGTATCAATGCAGGCCATGCAGGTCAGACCGTGGTTGATTTGATAAATCTTAAAAACACTCCTACTGACGTTATTGATGCTAATCAGTTGGAAAAGGAGCTAGCTAAATCTGCTTCTGAGTTGCGTGAGGCTCAGATGAAGTTTATTCATTGTAAAAATAATATTGCAGCTCAGAAAGATATAGCTTTACGTAAGGAAGATATGGCTGCTCAGAGCTTTTCTAAAGATGAATGGACTCAAGTGAAAGGAAAGAAACCCCCTAGCAAAGGTATTTTCTCTTTTACTCCTTTAGTGAAGGATCATACTCCTTTTGCGGATGATTTGATGCAAACTGAAGTTGTGGTTAAAAAAAAATTTGATGTTCTGGAATCTGAGTTAGGCCTTAATAATGTTATTATTGAGGAAGAGGAGGAGGATCAAGTAGAATCTAGTGACTCAGATGTTAGTATGGGTTCTAAAAGTTGGGGTGAGGTTGATGCTGACATTTTAGCAAGGAAAAAAACTAGGAAAGTTGCCAAACAGGCTGCTAATATTTTAGCAAAGCGTTCTTTGCAATCTGATTCAAGTTTGGAATCTTCTCCCAGCAAGTCTATTGAGGAATCTCCAAGCCGTAACACTAACATGGAAATTCAATCGGGGTTGGTTGATACTGTTTTTGATAAGAATAATATTTTGTCTAAGGAAGAATTAGAGGTGGCAAGCAATATTCAGTTGGAAGATGTGCGTGCTCAGTTCATTAGAAGTCCAGCTTTTAGACGAAAATATCTCAAAGAAAAGAGGGAGCAAATGGAAAATATGAATTCAAAGAAAAAATCTCCTAGTAAGTTGTCTCATATTAAGCTTGTTCCTGGTAACTTTGCCTCCGAGGATGAAGATGGAGAGTTTTATGTGGATGAAGATGATGATGTCTTGGGTAACTATGCTTTTGATACGGATATTATGGATGGAATTTTTTTTAAGAGCAAATCGTATAGAGTTGGTTGCAGCAGAAGTAAATTGAAAGGAGTTGGTTATAGATATAGGTAGCTTCTTTTAATTTTCTGGTTACTAATTTTGTTATTTCTTTTTTGTTTTTAGTCCCCTTTGGTTTATGGGGGTAAGGAGTTTTGTGCTTCTTTTTTGTAATTCTTGTAATTACGTTCTTTTTGCTTAATAAACTTTTTTGACCTAGCAAAAAAAAAAAGTTGGCTTTGTCTTTCTATTTGATTCAAGATAGATGAAATTTGTTAGGATTTGGATTAGTTCTGCATGGTCTTTCATCCTTCTTCTATTGTGAAATTTGACTTCCTTCATATTTTCTTGAATCAATGTACATAGAAATGCAATTTTTACTAGACGTATTGCCTTAGAACATATTAATTGTAATTACAATACATTTTCAAACTTTTTTTGTTAAAGATGACTTTATCTAGTTTACAATTTAATCTCAGAAATAAGTTTCTGATTTATAACGAAATGTGTAAACTTTTTTGAGTTAACATATATGTTAAATTCAACATTTTTATTTACTCTTTCTTTTTTTGTTGGCTTTGTCTTTCTATTTGATTCAAGATAGATGAAATTTGTTAGGATTTGGATTAGTTCTGCATTGTCTTTCATCCTTCTTCTATTGTGAAATTTGACTTCCTTCATATTTTCTTGAATCAACGTACATAGAAATTACTAGACGTATTGCCTTAGAACATATTAATTGTAATTACAATACATTTCTCAAACTTTTTCTGTTAAAGATGAGTTTATCTAGTTTACAATTTAGTCTCAGAAATCAATTTCCGACTTATAACGAAATGTGTCAACTTTTTTGAGTTAACGTATATAAAATTCAACATTTTATGAACTCTTTCTTTTTGTGTTGGCTTTGTCTTTCTACTTGATTCAAGATAGATGAAATTTGTTAGGATTTGGATTAGTTCTGCAAGGTCTTTCATACTTCTTCTATTGTGAAATTTGACTTCCTTCATATTTTGTTGAATCAACGTACATAGAAATGCAATTTTTACTAGACGTATTGCCTTAGAATATATTAATTGTAATTGCAATACATTTTTCAAACTTTTTCTGTTAAAGATGAGTTTATCTAGTTTACAATTTAGTCTCAGAAATCAATTTTCGACTTATAACGAAATGTGTAGACTTTTTTGAGTTAACATATATAAAATTCAACATTTTTATGAACTCTTTCTTTTTGTGTTGGCTTTGTCTTTCTATTTGATTCAAGATAGATGAAATTTGTTAGGATTTGGATTAGTTCTGCATGGTCTTTCATCCTTCTTCTATTGTGAAATTTGACTTCCTTCATATTTTCTTGAATCAATGTACATAGAAATGCAATTTTTACTAGACGTATTGCCTTAGAACATATTAATTGTAATTACAATACATTTTCAAACTTTTTTTGTTAAAGATGACTTTATCTAGTTTACAATTTAATCTCAGAAATAAATTTCTGACTTATAACGAAATGTGTAAACTTTATTGAGTTAACATATATTAAATTCAACATTTTTATTTACTCTTTCTTTTTGTGTTGGCTTTGAGGTTTAATTTTGAAAATACCTGAGGGAGGAAAGAGAATGTCCGTTTTTTCTCTTTTTGGCGATTTTGGAAAACCAAATATTTTCACGTTTAGGGTTTCAAGCTTTATGTTTTTGGATTATCAGGATCAATACGTTGATTCGTGATGATTCATTCTTTAGATAATATTCCTAGTAGCTCAAATCAGAACCATGCTAAAACAGTTTCTTTTGCTGAAAAAGTTAGGGAACGTAAAACCCTAAATCCAACTTCAGTTGATATTTCCTTGTTACCAAATCCTACTCTTGTTGAGGGTGAGCCAGCTCTTGTCATCCCTAATGATTATTATCAGGAAGGATGCAAGCCTTTTCAATATAGCTTCATAGCTAGACTGGATGCTACAGGTTTAAAGTTTGTTGAGGTTCAAAAAATCCTTGAAAATCAATGGAAACTTAAGAATAGGTGTAAGTTTATACCTATGAGCAAAGGATTCTTTGTTATTATGTTATCTTCAGAATTGGAAAAGGAGAAGATTCGTGCTGAAAAGTGGTTTGTCAATCAACAAATTCTGAGGCTGATTGATTGGTACCCAGGTTTTAATCCTGATAAACAAAGAACGTCCCATGCAGCTGTTTGGGTACGTTTTCTTGGTCTCCCTATTGAGATATGGACTGAGAAATCTTTACTTTCTATTGGGAAAATCCTTGGAACACCAATTGTGGTGGATCAAAGAACCCTAAATCTGGAATATGGTCACTTCTCAGCTGTTTTGGTAGATATAGACTTTGCAAAGCATATTCCTGACCGAATCTCTATCACTGCAGGAGGTAAAAAATTTTGGCAATATGTTGATATACCAAATTCACCTAAATTCTGTTTTTCTTGCAATATTATTGGGCATGTTGATGGTGAATGCAAAAAGAAGAATAGCATGAAGGCTGCTGGTAAGGAAAAACAGCTTGTTCATAAAGTTTGCAAGCAAAGTCACCTAAAACTAATGAGGAAGAGCAGAAGTCTTTGAATCTGGAGAATAAGGAGGATAATATGGTTGATGCTTCAGCTGAGAGGGATGATGCGGCTCAGCTTAGATTGCAAAACGCAATTGCAGCCAAGAAAGTGCTTGTTGCACGTACACAATCTGCTCATTCAGACCATGCAAAGTCCGAGATGAACCAAACTTCAGCTCAGTCCGGGATAACTCAATCCGTGTCTGAATTGGAAACTGAAATAAGATTCGTGAATAAAGAAACTTCTGAAGTTGTTGGAGCTACATCTAGAGAAGATATTACACGAACAGATTCTATCAATGCAGAGTCCGGGATGAACCAAAACTCTTCAGCTCAGACCGGGATAAACAAAATATCTACAACTCAATCCGTGTCTGATTTGGAAACTCAAATAAGAGTCATGAATAAAGGAACTTCTGAAGTTGTTGGAGCTACAGCTAGTGAAGATATTATACGTACAGATTGTATCAATGCAGGCCATGCAGGTCAGACCGTGGTTGATTTGATAAATCTTAAAAACACTCCTACTGACGTTATTGATGCTAATCAGTTGGAAAAGGAGCTAGCTAAATCTGCTTCTGAGTTGCGTGAGGCTCAGATGAAGTTTATTCATTGTAAAAATAATATTGCAGCTCAGAAAGATATAGCTTTACGTAAGGAAGATATGGCTGCTCAGAGCTTTTCTAAAGATGAATGGACTCAAGTGAAAGGAAAGAAACCCCCTAGCAAAGGTATTTTCTCTTTTACTCCTTTAGTGAAGGATCATACTCCTTTTGCGGATGATTTGATGCAAACTGAAGTTGTGGTTAAAAAAAAATTTGATGTTCTGGAATCTGAGTTAGGCCTTAATAATGTTATTATTGAGGAAGAGGAGGAGGATCAAGTAGAATCTAGTGACTCAGATGTTAGTATGGGTTCTAAAAGTTGGGGTGAGGTTGATGCTGACATTTTAGCAAGGAAAAAAACTAGGAAAGTTGCCAAACAGGCTGCTAATATTTTAGCAAAGCGTTCTTTGCAATCTGATTCAAGTTTGGAATCTTCTCCCAGCAAGTCTATTGAGGAATCTCCAAGCCGTAACACTAACATGGAAATTCAATCGGGGTTGGTTGATACTGTTTTTGATAAGAATAATATTTTGTCTAAGGAAGAATTAGAGGTGGCAAGCAATATTCAGTTGGAAGATGTGCGTGCTCAGTTCATTAGAAGTCCAGCTTTTAGACGAAAATATCTCAAAGAAAAGAGGGAGCAAATGGAAAATATGAATTCAAAGAAAAAATCTCCTAGTAAGTTGTCTCATATTAAGCTTGTTCCTGGTAACTTTGCCTCCGAGGATGAAGATGGAGAGTTTTATGTGGATGAAGATGATGATGTCTTGGGTAACTATGCTTTTGATACGGATATTATGGATGGAATTTTTTTTAAGAGCAAATCGTATAGAGTTGGTTGCAGCAGAAGTAAATTGAAAGGAGTTGGTTATAGATATAGGTAGCTTCTTTTAATTTTCTGGTTACTAATTTTGTTATTTCTTTTTTGTTTTTAGTCCCCTTTGGTTTATGGGGGTAAGGAGTTTTGTGCTTCTTTTTTGTAATTCTTGTAATTACGTTCTTTTTGCTTAATAAACTTTTTTGACCTAGCAAAAAAAAAAAGTTGGCTTTGTCTTTCTATTTGATTCAAGATAGATGAAATTTGTTAGGATTTGGATTAGTTCTGCATGGTCTTTCATCCTTCTTCTATTGTGAAATTTGACTTCCTTCATATTTTCTTGAATCAATGTACATAGAAATGCAATTTTTACTAGACGTATTGCCTTAGAACATATTAATTGTAATTACAATACATTTTCAAACTTTTTTTGTTAAAGATGACTTTATCTAGTTTACAATTTAATCTCAGAAATAAGTTTCTGATTTATAACGAAATGTGTAAACTTTTTTGAGTTAACATATATGTTAAATTCAACATTTTTATTTACTCTTTCTTTTTTTGTTGGCTTTGTCTTTCTATTTGATTCAAGATAGATGAAATTTGTTAGGATTTGGATTAGTTCTGCATTGTCTTTCATCCTTCTTCTATTGTGAAATTTGACTTCCTTCATATTTTCTTGAATCAACGTACATAGAAATTACTAGACGTATTGCCTTAGAACATATTAATTGTAATTACAATACATTTCTCAAACTTTTTCTGTTAAAGATGAGTTTATCTAGTTTACAATTTAGTCTCAGAAATCAATTTCCGACTTATAACGAAATGTGTCAACTTTTTTGAGTTAACGTATATAAAATTCAACATTTTATGAACTCTTTCTTTTTGTGTTGGCTTTGTCTTTCTACTTGATTCAAGATAGATGAAATTTGTTAGGATTTGGATTAGTTCTGCAAGGTCTTTCATACTTCTTCTATTGTGAAATTTGACTTCCTTCATATTTTGTTGAATCAACGTACATAGAAATGCAATTTTTACTAGACGTATTGCCTTAGAATATATTAATTGTAATTGCAATACATTTTTCAAACTTTTTCTGTTAAAGATGAGTTTATCTAGTTTACAATTTAGTCTCAGAAATCAATTTTCGACTTATAACGAAATGTGTAGACTTTTTTGAGTTAACATATATAAAATTCAACATTTTTATGAACTCTTTCTTTTTGTGTTGGCTTTGTCTTTCTATTTGATTCAAGATAGATGAAATTTGTTAGGATTTGGATTAGTTCTGCATGGTCTTTCATCCTTCTTCTATTGTGAAATTTGACTTCCTTCATATTTTCTTGAATCAATGTACATAGAAATGCAATTTTTACTAGACGTATTGCCTTAGAACATATTAATTGTAATTACAATACATTTTCAAACTTTTTTTGTTAAAGATGACTTTATCTAGTTTACAATTTAATCTCAGAAATAAATTTCTGACTTATAACGAAATGTGTAAACTTTATTGAGTTAACATATATTAAATTCAACATTTTTATTTACTCTTTCTTTTTGTGTTGGCTTTGAGGTTTAATTTTGAAAATACCTGAGGGAGGAAAGAGAATGTCCGTTTTTTCTCTTTTTGGCGATTTTGGAAAACCAAATATTTTCACGTTTAGGGTTTCAAGCTTTATGTTTTTGGATTATCAGGATCAATACGTTGATTCGTGATGATTCATTCTTTAGATAATATTCCTAGTAGCTCAAATCAGAACCATGCTAAAACAGTTTCTTTTGCTGAAAAAGTTAGGGAACGTAAAACCCTAAATCCAACTTCAGTTGATATTTCCTTGTTACCAAATCCTACTCTTGTTGAGGGTGAGCCAGCTCTTGTCATCCCTAATGATTATTATCAGGAAGGATGCAAGCCTTTTCAATATAGCTTCATAGCTAGACTGGATGCTACAGGTTTAAAGTTTGTTGAGGTTCAAAAAATCCTTGAAAATCAATGGAAACTTAAGAATAGGTGTAAGTTTATACCTATGAGCAAAGGATTCTTTGTTATTATGTTATCTTCAGAATTGGAAAAGGAGAAGATTCGTGCTGAAAAGTGGTTTGTCAATCAACAAATTCTGAGGCTGATTGATTGGTACCCAGGTTTTAATCCTGATAAACAAAGAACGTCCCATGCAGCTGTTTGGGTACGTTTTCTTGGTCTCCCTATTGAGATATGGACTGAGAAATCTTTACTTTCTATTGGGAAAATCCTTGGAACACCAATTGTGGTGGATCAAAGAACCCTAAATCTGGAATATGGTCACTTCTCAGCTGTTTTGGTAGATATAGACTTTGCAAAGCATATTCCTGACCGAATCTCTATCACTGCAGGAGGTAAAAAATTTTGGCAATATGTTGATATACCAAATTCACCTAAATTCTGTTTTTCTTGCAATATTATTGGGCATGTTGATGGTGAATGCAAAAAGAAGAATAGCATGAAGGCTGCTGGTAAGGAAAAACAGCTTGTTCATAAAGTTTGCAAGCAAAGTCACCTAAAACTAATGAGGAAGAGCAGAAGTCTTTGAATCTGGAGAATAAGGAGGATAATATGGTTGATGCTTCAGCTGAGAGGGATGATGCGGCTCAGCTTAGATTGCAAAACGCAATTGCAGCCAAGAAAGTGCTTGTTGCACGTACACAATCTGCTCATTCAGACCATGCAAAGTCCGAGATGAACCAAACTTCAGCTCAGTCCGGGATAACTCAATCCGTGTCTGAATTGGAAACTGAAATAAGATTCGTGAATAAAGAAACTTCTGAAGTTGTTGGAGCTACATCTAGAGAAGATATTACACGAACAGATTCTATCAATGCAGAGTCCGGGATGAACCAAAACTCTTCAGCTCAGACCGGGATAAACAAAATATCTACAACTCAATCCGTGTCTGATTTGGAAACTCAAATAAGAGTCATGAATAAAGGAACTTCTGAAGTTGTTGGAGCTACAGCTAGTGAAGATATTATACGTACAGATTGTATCAATGCAGGCCATGCAGGTCAGACCGTGGTTGATTTGATAAATCTTAAAAACACTCCTACTGACGTTATTGATGCTAATCAGTTGGAAAAGGAGCTAGCTAAATCTGCTTCTGAGTTGCGTGAGGCTCAGATGAAGTTTATTCATTGTAAAAATAATATTGCAGCTCAGAAAGATATAGCTTTACGTAAGGAAGATATGGCTGCTCAGAGCTTTTCTAAAGATGAATGGACTCAAGTGAAAGGAAAGAAACCCCCTAGCAAAGGTATTTTCTCTTTTACTCCTTTAGTGAAGGATCATACTCCTTTTGCGGATGATTTGATGCAAACTGAAGTTGTGGTTAAAAAAAAATTTGATGTTCTGGAATCTGAGTTAGGCCTTAATAATGTTATTATTGAGGAAGAGGAGGAGGATCAAGTAGAATCTAGTGACTCAGATGTTAGTATGGGTTCTAAAAGTTGGGGTGAGGTTGATGCTGACATTTTAGCAAGGAAAAAAACTAGGAAAGTTGCCAAACAGGCTGCTAATATTTTAGCAAAGCGTTCTTTGCAATCTGATTCAAGTTTGGAATCTTCTCCCAGCAAGTCTATTGAGGAATCTCCAAGCCGTAACACTAACATGGAAATTCAATCGGGGTTGGTTGATACTGTTTTTGATAAGAATAATATTTTGTCTAAGGAAGAATTAGAGGTGGCAAGCAATATTCAGTTGGAAGATGTGCGTGCTCAGTTCATTAGAAGTCCAGCTTTTAGACGAAAATATCTCAAAGAAAAGAGGGAGCAAATGGAAAATATGAATTCAAAGAAAAAATCTCCTAGTAAGTTGTCTCATATTAAGCTTGTTCCTGGTAACTTTGCCTCCGAGGATGAAGATGGAGAGTTTTATGTGGATGAAGATGATGATGTCTTGGGTAACTATGCTTTTGATACGGATATTATGGATGGAATTTTTTTTAAGAGCAAATCGTATAGAGTTGGTTGCAGCAGAAGTAAATTGAAAGGAGTTGGTTATAGATATAGGTAGCTTCTTTTAATTTTCTGGTTACTAATTTTGTTATTTCTTTTTTGTTTTTAGTCCCCTTTGGTTTATGGGGGTAAGGAGTTTTGTGCTTCTTTTTTGTAATTCTTGTAATTACGTTCTTTTTGCTTAATAAACTTTTTTGACCTAGCAAAAAAAAAAAGTTGGCTTTGTCTTTCTATTTGATTCAAGATAGATGAAATTTGTTAGGATTTGGATTAGTTCTGCATGGTCTTTCATCCTTCTTCTATTGTGAAATTTGACTTCCTTCATATTTTCTTGAATCAATGTACATAGAAATGCAATTTTTACTAGACGTATTGCCTTAGAACATATTAATTGTAATTACAATACATTTTCAAACTTTTTTTGTTAAAGATGACTTTATCTAGTTTACAATTTAATCTCAGAAATAAGTTTCTGATTTATAACGAAATGTGTAAACTTTTTTGAGTTAACATATATGTTAAATTCAACATTTTTATTTACTCTTTCTTTTTTTGTTGGCTTTGTCTTTCTATTTGATTCAAGATAGATGAAATTTGTTAGGATTTGGATTAGTTCTGCATTGTCTTTCATCCTTCTTCTATTGTGAAATTTGACTTCCTTCATATTTTCTTGAATCAACGTACATAGAAATTACTAGACGTATTGCCTTAGAACATATTAATGGTAATTACAATACATTTCTCAAACTTTTTCTGTTAAAGATGAGTTTATCTAGTTTACAATTTAGTCTCAGAAATCAATTTTCGACTTATAACGAAATGTGTAGACTTTTTTGAGTTAACGTATATAAAATTCAACATTTTTATGAACTCTTTCTTTTTGTGTTGGCTTTGTCTTTCTATTTGATTCAAGATAGATGAAATTTGTTAGGATTTGGATTAGTTCTGCATGGTCTTTCATCCTTCTTCTATTGTGAAATTTGACTTCCTTCTTATTTTCTTGAATCAACGTACATAGAAATACAATTTTTACTAGACGTATTGCCTTAGAACATATTAATTGTAATTACAATACATTTTTCAAACTTTTTCTGTTAAAGATGAGTTTATCTAGTTTACAATTTAGTCTCAGAAATCAATTTTCGACTTATAACGAAATGTGTAGACTTTTTTGAGTTAACGTATATAAAATTCAACATTTTTATGAACTCTTTCTTTTTGTGTTGGATTTGTCTTTCTATTTGATTCAAGATAGATGAAGTTTGTTAGGATTTGGATTAGTTCTGCATCGTCTTTCATCCTTCTTCTATTGTGAAATTTGACTTCCTTCATATTTTCTTGAATCAACGTACTTAGAAATACAATTTTTACTAGACGTATTGCCTTAGAACATATTAATTATAATTACAATACATTTTTCAAACTTTTTCTGTTAAAGATGAGTTTATCTAGTTTACAATTTAGTCTCAGAAATCAATTTCCGACTTATAACGATATGTGTCAACTTTTTTGAGTTAACGTATATAAAATTCAACATTTTTATGAACTCCTTCTTTTTGTGTTGGCTTTGTCTTTCTATTTGATTCAAGATAGATGAAATTTGTTAGGATTTGGATTAGTTCTGCAAGGTCTTTCATACTTCTTCTATTGTGAAATTTGGCTTCCTTCATATTTTGTTGAATCAACGTACATAGAAATTTAATTTTTACTAGACGTATTGCCTTAGAACATATTAATTGTAATTACAATACATTTTTCAAACTTTTTCTGTTAAAGATGAGTTTATCTAGTTTACAATTTAGTCTCAGAAATCAATTTTCGACTTGTAACGAAATGTGTAGACTTTTTTGAGTTAACGTATATAAAATTCAACATTTTTATGAACTCTTTCTTTTTGTGTTGGATTTGTCTTTCTATTTGATTCAAGATAGATGAAGTTTGTTAGGATTTGGATTAGTTCTGCATCGTCTTTCATCCTTCTTCTATTGTGAAATTTGACTTCCTTCATATTTTCTTGAATCAACGTACTTAGAAATACAATTTTTACTAGACGTATTGCCTTAGAACATATTAATTATAATTACAATACATTTTTCAAACTTTTTCTGTTAAAGATGAGTTTATCTAGTTTACAATTTAGTCTCAGAAATCAATTTCCGACTTATAACGATATGTGTCAACTTTTTTGAGTTAACGTATATAAAATTCAACATTTTTATGAACTCCTTCTTTTTGTGTTGGCTTTGTCTTTCTATTTGATTCAAGATAGATGAAATTTGTTAGGATTTGGATTAGTTCTGCAAGGTCTTTCATACTTCTTCTATTGTGAAATTTGGCTTCCTTCATATTTTGTTGAATCAACGTACATAGAAATTTAATTTTTACTAGACGTATTGCCTTAGATCATATTAATTGTAATTACAATACATTTTTCAAACTTTTTCTGTTAAAGATGAGTTTATCTAGTTTACAATTTAGTCTCAGAAATCAATTTTCGACTTGTAACGAAATGTGTAGACTTTTTTGAGTTAACGTATATAAAATTCAACATTTTTATGAACTCTTTCTTTTTGTGTTGGCTTTGTCTTTCTATTTGATTCAAGATAGATGAAATTTGTTAGGATTTGGATTAGTTCTGCATGGTCTTTCATCCTTCTTCTATTGTGAAATATGGCTTCCTTCATATTTTCTTGAATCAACGTACATAGAAATACAATTTTTACTAGACGTATTGCCTTAGAACATATTAATTGTAATTAAAATACATTTCTCAAACTTTTTCTGTTAAAGATGAGTTTATCTAGTTTACAATTTAGTCTCAGAAATCAATTTCCGACTTATAACGATATGTGTCAACTTTTTTGAGTTAACGTATATAAAATTCAACATTTTTATGAACTCCTTCTTTTTGTGTTGGCTTTGTCTTTCTATTTGATTCAAGATAGATGAAATTTGTTAGGATTTGGATTAGTTCTGCAAGGTCTTTCATCCTTCTTCTATTGTGAAATTTGACTTCCTTCATATTTTGTTGAATCAACGTACATAGAAATGCAATTTTTACTAGACGTCTTGCCTTAGAACATATTAATTGTAATTACAATACATTTCTCAAACTTTTTCTGTTAAAGATGAGTTTATCTAGTTTACAATTTAGTCTCAGAAATCAATGTTCGACTTATAACGAAATGTGTAGACTTTTTTGAGTTAACGTATATAAAATTCAACATTTTTATGAACTCTTTCTTTTTGTGTTAGCTTTGTCTTTCTATTTGATTCAAGTTAGGATTTGGATTAGTTCTGCATGGTCTTTCATCCTTCTTCTATTGTGAAATTTGACTTCCTTCATATTTTCTTGAATCAACGTACATAGAAATACAATTTTTACTAGACGTATTGCCTTAGAACATATTAATTGTAATTACAATACATTTTTCAAACTTTTTCTGTTAAAGATGAGTTTATCTAGTTTACAATTTAGTCTCAGAAATCAATTTTCGACTTATAACGAAATGTGTAGACTTTTTTGAGTTAACGTATATAAAATTCAACATTTTTATGAACTCTTTCTTTTTGTGTTGGCTTTGTCTTTCTATTTGATTCAAGATAGATGAAATTTGTTAGGATTTGGATTAGTTCTGCATGGTCTTTCATCCTTCTTCTATTGTGAAATTTGACTTCCTTCATATTTTCTTGAATCAACGTACATAGAAATACAATTTTTACTAGACGTATTGCCTTAGAACATATTAATTGTAATTACAGTACATTTTTCAAACATTTTCTGTTAAAGATGAGTTTATCTAGTTTACAATTTAGTCTCAGAAATCAATTTTCGACTTATAACGAAATGTGTAGACTTTTTTGAGTTAACGTATATAAAATTCAACATTTTTATGAACTCTTTCTTTTTGTGTTGGCTTTGTCTTTCTATTTGATTCAAGATAGATGAAATTTGTTAGGATTTGGATTAGTTCTGCATGGTCTTTCATCCTTCTTCTATTGTGAAATATGACTTCCTTCATATTTTCTTGAATCAACGTACATAGAAATACAATTTTTACTAGACGTATTGCCTTAGAACATATTAATTGTAATTAAAATACATTTTTCAAACTTTTTCAGTTAAAGATGAGTTTATCTAGTTTACAATTTAATCTCAGAAATAAATTTCTGACTTATAACGAAATGTGTAAACTTTTTTGAGTTAACATATATTAAATTCAACATTTTTATTTACTCTTTCTTTTTGTGTTGGCTTTGTCTTTCTATTTGATTCAAGATAGATGAAATTTGTTAGGATTTGGATTAGTTCTGCATGGTATTTCATCCTTCTTCTATTGTGAAATTTGACTTCCTTCATATTTTCTTGAATCAACGTACATAGAAATACAATTTTTTACTAGACGTATTGCCTTATAACATATTAATTGTAATTACAATACATTTATCAAACTTTTTCTGTTAAAGATGAGTTTATCTAGTTTACAATTTAGTCTCAGAAATCAATTTCCGACTTATAACGAAATGTGTAGAATTTTTTGAGTTAACGTATATAAAATTCAACATTTTTATGAACTCTTTCTTTTTGTGTTGGCTTTGTCTTTCTATTTGATTCAAGATAGATGAAATTTGTTAGGATTTGGATTAGTTCTGCAAGGTCTTTCATACTTCTTCTATTGTGAAATTTGACTTCCTTCATATTTTGTTGAATCAACGTACATAGAAATGCAATTTTTACTAGACGTATTGCCTTAGAACATATTAATTGTAATTACAATACATTTTTCAAACTTTTTCTGTTAAAGATGAGTTTATCTAGTTTACAATTTAGTCTCAGAAATCAATTTTCGACTTATAACGAAATGTGTAGACTTTTTTGAGTTAACGTATTTTATGAACTCTTTTTTTTTGTGTTGGCTTTGTCTTTCTATTTGATTCAAGATAGATGAAATTTGTTAGGATTTGGATTAGTTCTGCATGGTCTTTCATCCTTCTTCTATTGTGAAATTTGACTTCCTTCATATTTTCTTGAATCAATGTACATAGAAATGCAATTTTTACTAGACGTATTGCCTTAGAACATATTAATTGTAATTACAATACATTTTCAAACTTTTTTTGTTAAAGATGACTTTATCTAGTTTACAATTTAATCTCAGAAATAAATTTCTGACTTATAACGAAATGTGTAAACTTTATTGAGTTAACATATATTAAATTCAACATTTTTATTTACTCTTTCTTTTTGTGTTGGCTTTGAGGTTTAATTTTGAAAATACCTGAGGGAGGAAAGAGAATGTCCGTTTTTTCTCTTTTTGGCGATTTTGGAAAACCAGATATTTTCACGTTAAGGGTTTCAACCTTTATGTTTTTGGATTATCAGGATCAATACGTTGATTCATGATGATTCATTCTTTAGATAATATTCCTAGTAGCTCAAATCAGAACCATGCTAAAACAGTTTCTTTTGCTGAAAAAGTTAGGGAACGTAAAACCCTAAATCCAACTTCAGTTGATATTTCCTTGTTACCAAATCCTACTCTTGTTGAGGGTGAGCCAGCTCTTGTCATCCCTAATGATTATTATCAGGAAGGATGCAAGCCTTTTCAATATAGCTTCATAGCTAGACTGGATGCTACAGGTTTAAAGTTTGTTGAGGTTCAAAAAATCCTTGAAAATCAATGGAAACTTAAGAATAGGTGTAAGTTTATACCTATGAGCAAAGGATTCTTTGTTATTATGTTATCTTCAGAATTGGAAAAGGAGAAGATTCGTGCTGAAAAGTGGTTTGTCAATCAACAAATTCTGAGGCTGATTGATTGGTACCCAGGTTTTAATCCTGATAAACAAAGAACGTCCCATGCAGCTGTTTGGGTACGTTTTCTTGGTCTCCCTATTGAGATATGGACTGAGAAATCTTTACTTTCTATTGGGAAAATCCTTGGAACACCAATTGTGGTGGATCAAAGAACCCTAAATCTGGAATATGGTCACTTCGCAGCTGTTTTGGTAGATATAGACTTTGCAAAGCATATTCCTGACCGAATCTCTATCACTGCAGGAGGTAAAATTTTTTGGCAATATGTTGATATACCAAATTCACCCAAATTCTGTTTATCTTGCAATATTATTGGGCATGTTGATGGTGAATGCAAAAAGAAGAATAGCATGAAGGCTGCTGGTAAGGAAAAACAGCTTGTTCATAAAGTTTGGCAAGCAAAGTCACCTAAAACTAATGAGGAAGAGCAGAAGTCTTTGAATCTGGAGAATAAGGAGGATAATATGGTTGATGCTTCAGCTGAGAGGGATGATGCGGCTCAGCTTAGATTGCAAAACGCAATTGCAGCCAAGAAAGTGCTTGCTGCACGTACACAATCTGCTCATTCAGACCATGCAAAGTCCGAGATGAACCAAACTTCAGCTCAGTCCGGGATAACTCAATCCGTGTCTGAATTGGAAACTGAAATAAGATTCGTGAATAAAGAAACTTCTGAAGTTGTTGGAGCTACAGCTAGAGAAGATATTACACGAACAGATTCTATCAATGCAGAGTCCGGGATGAACCAAAACTCTTCAGCTCAGACCGGGATAAACAAAATATCTACAACTCAATCCGTGTCTGATTTGGAAACTCAAATAAGAGTCATGAATAAAGGAACTTCTGAAGTTGTTGGAGCTACAGCTAGTGAAGATATTACACGTACAGATTGTATCAATGCAGGCCATGCAGGTCAGACCGTGGTTGATTTGATAAATCTTAAAAACACTCCTACTGACGTTATTGATGATAATCAGTTGGAAAAGGAGCTAGCTAAATCTGCTTCTGAGTTGCGTGAGGCTCAAATGAAGTTTATTCATTGTAAAAATAATATTGCAGCTCAGAAAGATATAGCTTTACGTAAGGAAGATATGGCTGCTCAGAGCTTTTCTAAAGATGAATGGACTCAAGTGAAAGGAAAGAAACCCCCTAGCAAAGGTATTTTCTCTTTTACTCCTTTAGTGAAGGATCATACTCCTTTTGCGGATGATTTGATGCAAACTGAAGTTGTGGTTAAAAACAAATTTGATGTTCTGGAATCTGAGTTAGGCCTTAATAATGTTATTATTGAGGAAGAGGAGGAGGATCAAGTAGAATCTAGTGACTCAGATGTTAGTATGGGTTCTAAAAGTTGGGGTGAGGTTGATGCTGACATTTTAGCAAGGAAAAAAACTAGGAAAGTTGCCAAACAGGCTGCTAATATTTTAGCAAAGCGTTCTTTGCAATCTGATTCAAGTTTGGAATCTTCTCCCAGCAAGTCTATTGAGGAATCTCCAAGCCGTAACACTAACATGGAAATTCAATCGGGGTTGGTTGATACTGTTTTTGATAAGAATAATATTTTGTCTAAGGAAGAATTAGAGGTGGCAAGCAATATTCAGTTGGAAGATGTGCGTGCTCAGTTCATTAGAAGTCCAGCTTTTAGACGAAAATATCTCAAAGAAAAGAGGGAGCAAATGGAAAATATGAATTCAAAGAAAAAATCTCCTAGTAAGTTGTCTCCTATTAAGCTTGTTCCTGGTAACTTTGCCTCCGAGGATGAAGATGGAGAGTTTTATGTGGATGAAGATGAAGATGTCTTGGGTAACTATGATTTTGATATGGATATTATGGATGGAATTTTTTTAAGAGCACATCGTATAGAGTTGGTTGCAGCAGAAGTAAATTGAAAGGAGTTGGTTATAGATATAGGTAGCTTCTTTTAATTTTCTGGTTACTACTTTTGTTATTTCTTTTTTGTTTTTAGTCCCCTTTGGTTTATGGGGGTAAGGAGTTTTGTGCTTCTTTTTTGTAATTCTTGTAATTACGTTCTTTTTGCTTAATAAACTTTTTTGACCTAGCAAAAAAAAAAAAGTTGGCTTTGTCTTTCTATTTGATTCAAGATAGATGAAATTTGTTAGGATTTGGATTAGTTCTGCATGGTCTTTCATCCTTCTTCTATTGTAAAATTTGACTTCCTTCATATTTTCTTGAATCAATGTACATAGAAATGCAATTTTTACTAGACGTATTGCCTTAGAACATATTAATTGTAATTACAATACATTTTCAAACTTTTTTTTGTTAAAGATGACTTTATCTAGTTTACAATTTAATCTCAGAAAAAAGTTTCTGATTTATAACGAAATGTGTAAACTTTTTTGAGTTAACATATATGTTAAATTCAACATTTTTATTTACTCTTTCTTTTTTTGTTGGCTTTGTCTTTCTATTTGATTCAAGATAGATGAAATTTGTTAGGATTTGGATTAGTTCTTCATTGTCTTTCATCCTTCTTCTATTGTGAAATTTGACTTCCTTCATATTTTCTTGAATCAACGTACATAGAAATTACTAGACGTATTGCCTTAGAACATATTAATGGTAATTACAATACATTTCTCAAACTTTTTCTGTTAAAGATGAGTTTATCTAGTTTACAATTTAGTCTCAGAAATCAATTTTCGACTTATAACGAAATGTGTAGACTTTTTTGAGTTAACGTATATAAAATTCAACATTTTTATGAACTCTTTCTTTTTGTGTTGGCTTTGTCTTTTTATTTGATTCAAGTTAGGATTTGGATTAGTTCTGCATGGTCTTTCATCCTTCTTCTATTGTGAAATTTGACTTCCTTCATATTTTCTTGAATCAACGTACATAGAAATACAATTTTTACTAGACCTATTGCCTTAGAACATATTAATTGTAATTACAATACATTTCTCAAACTTTTTCTGTTAAAGATGGGTTTATCTAGTTTACAATTTAGTCTCAGAAATCAATTTCCGACTTATAACGAAATGTGTAAACTTTTTTGAGTTAACGTATATAAAATTTAACATTTTTATGAACTCTTTCTTTTTGTGTTGGATTTGTCTTTCTATTTGATTCAAAATAGATGAAATTTGTTAGGATTTGGATTAGTTCTGCATGGTCTTTCATCCTTCTTCTATTGTGAAATTTGACTTCCTTCATATTTTCTTGAATCAACGTACATAGAAATGCAATTTTTACTAGACGTATTGCCTTAGACCATATTAATTGTAATTACAATACATTTTTCAAACTTTTTTTGTTAAAGATGACTTTATCTAGTTTACAATTTAGTCTCAGAAATAAATTTCTGACTTATAACGAAATGTGTAAACTTTTTTGAGTTAACATATATTAAATTCAAAATTTTTATGAACTATTTCTTTTTGTGTTGGCTTTGTCTTTCTATTTGATTCAAGATAGATGAAATTTGTTAGGATTGGGATTAGTTCTGCATGGTCTTTCATCCTTCTTCTATTGTGAAATTTGAATTGCTTCATATTTTCTTGAATCAACGTACATAGAAATATAATTTTTACTAGACGTATTGCCTTAGAACATATTAATTGTAATTACAATACATTTTAAAAACTTTTTCTGTTAATGATGAGTTTATCTAGTTTACAATTTAGTTTCATAAATCAATTTCCGACTTATAACGAAATGTGTAGACTTTTTTGAGTTAACGTATATAAAATTCAACATTTTTATGAGCTCTTTCTTTTTGTGTTGGCTTTGTCTTTCTATTTGATTCAAGATAGATGAAATTTGTTAGGATTTGGATTAGTTCTGCAAGGTTTTTCATCCTTCTTCTATTGTGAAATTTGACTTCCTTCATATTTTGTTCAATCAACGTACATAGAAATGCAATTTTTACTAGATGTATTGCCTTAGAACATATTAATTGTAATTACAATACATTTTTCAAACTTTTTCTGTTAAAGATGAGTTTATCTAGTTTACAATTTAGTCTCAGAAATCAATTTTCGACTTATAACGAAATGTGTAGACTTTTTTGAGTTAACGTATATAAAATTCAACATTTTTATGATCTCTTTCTTTTTGTGTTGGCTTTGTCTTTCTATTTGATTCAAGATAGATGATATTTGTTAGGATTTGGATTAGTTCTGCATGGTCTTTCATCCTTCTTCTATTGTGAAATTTGACTTCCTTCATATTTTCTTGAATCAACGTACATAGAAATGCAATTTTTACTAGACGTATTGCCTTAGAACATATTAATTGTAATTACAATACATTTTTCAAACTTTTTCTGTTAAAGATGAGTTTATCTAGTTTACAATTTAGTCTCAGAAATCAATTGCGACTTATAACGAAATGTGTAGACTATTTTGAGTTAACGTTTATAAAATTAAACATTTTTATGAACTCTTTCTTTTTATGTTGGCTTTGTCTTTCTATTTGATTCAAGATAGATGAAATTTGTTAGGATTTGGATTAGTTCTGCATGGTCTTTCATCTTTCTTCTATTGTGAAATTTGACTTCCTTCATATTTTCTTGAATCAACGTACATGGAAATGCAATTTTTACTAGACGTATTGCCTTAGAACATATTAATTGTAATTACAATACATTTTTCAAACTTTTTCTGTTAAAGATGAGTTTATCTAGTTTACAATTTAGTCTCAGAAATCAATTTTCGACTTATAACGAAATGTGTAGACTTTTTTGAGTTAACGTATATAAAATTCAACATTTTTATGAACTCTTTCTTTTTGTGTTGGATTTATCTTTCTATTTGATTCAAGATAGATAAAATTTGTTAGGATTTGGATTAGTTCAGCATGGTCTTTCATCCTTCTTCTATTGTGAAATCCGACTTCCTTCATATTTTCTTGAATCAACGTACATAGAAATGCAAATTTTACTAAACGTATTGCCTTAGAACATATTAATTGTAATTACAATACATTTTTCAAACTTTTTCTGTTAAAGATGAGTTTATCTAGTTTACGATTTAGTCTCAGAAATAAATTTTCGACTTATAACGAAATGTGTAGACTTTTTTGAGTTAACGTATATAAAATTCAACATTTTTATGAACTCTTTCTTTTTGTATTGGCTTTGTCTTTCTATTTGATTCAAGATAGATGAAATTTGTTAGGATTTGGATTAGTTCTGCATGGTCTTTCATCCTTCTTCTATTGTGAAATTTGACTTCCTTCATATTTTCTTGAATCAACGTACATAGAAATGCAATTTTTACTAGGCGTATTGCCTTAGAACATATTAATTGTAATTAAAATACACTTCTCAAACTTTTTCTGTTAAAGATGAGTTTATCTAGTTTACAATTTAGTCTCAGAAATCAATTTCTGACTTATAACGAAGTGTGTAGACTTTTTTGAGTTAACGTATATAAAATTCAACATTTTTATGAACTCTTTCTTTTTGTGTTGGCTTTGTCTTTCTATTTGATTCAAGATAGATGAAATTTGTTAGGATTTGGATTAGTTCTGCATGGTCTTTCATCCTTCTTCTATTGTGAAATTTGACTTCCTTCATATTTTCTTGAATCAACGTCCATAGAAATACAATTTTTACTAGACGTATTGCCTTAGAACATATTAATTGTAATTAAAATACATTTCTCAAACTTTTTCTGTTAAAGATGAGTTTATCTAGTTTACAATTTAGTCTCAGAAATCAATTTCCGACTTATAACGATATGTGTCAACTTTTTTGAGTTAACGTATATAAAATTCAACATTTTTATGAACTCCTTCTTTTTGTGTTGGCTTTGTCTTTCTATTTGATTCAAGATAGATGAAATTTGTTAGGATTTGGATTAGTTCTGCAAGGTCTTTCATACTTCTTCTATTGTGAAATTTGGCTTCCTTCATATTTTGTTGAATCAACGTACATAGAAATTTAATTTTTACTAGACGTATTGCCTTAGATCATATTAATTGTAATTACAATACATTTTTCAAACTTTTTCTGTTAAAGATGAGTTTATCTAGTTTACAATTTAGTCTCAGAAATCAATTTTCGACTTGTAACGAAATGTGTAGACTTTTTTGAGTTAACGTATATAAAATTCAACATTTTTATGAACTCTTTCTTTTTGTGTTGGCTTTGTCTTTCTATTTGATTCAAGATAGATGAAATTTGTTAGGATTTGGATTAGTTCTGCATGGTCTTTCATCCTTCTTCTATTGTGAAATATGGCTTCCTTCATATTTTCTTGAATCAACGTACATAGAAATACAATTTTTACTAGACGTATTGCCTTAGAACATATTAATTGTAATTAAAATACATTTCTCAAACTTTTTCTGTTAAAGATGAGTTTATCTAGTTTACAATTTAGTCTCAGAAATCAATTTCCGACTTATAACGATATGTGTCAACTTTTTTGAGTTAACGTATATAAAATTCAACATTTTTATGAACTCCTTCTTTTTGTGTTGGCTTTGTCTTTCTATTTGATTCAAGATAGATGAAATTTGTTAGGATTTGGATTAGTTCTGCAAGGTCTTTCATCCTTCTTCTATTGTGAAATTTGACTTCCTTCATATTTTGTTGAATCAACGTACATAGAAATGCAATTTTTACTAGACGTCTTGCCTTAGAACATATTAATTGTAATTACAATACATTTCTCAAACTTTTTCTGTTAAAGATGAGTTTATCTAGTTTACAATTTAGTCTCAGAAATCAATGTTCGACTTATAACGAAATGTGTAGACTTTTTTGAGTTAACGTATATAAAATTCAACATTTTTATGAACTCTTTCTTTTTGTGTTAGCTTTGTCTTTCTATTTGATTCAAGTTAGGATTTGGATTAGTTCTGCATGGTATTTCATCCTTCTTCTATTGTGAAATTTGACTTCCTTCATATTTTCTTGAATCAACGTACATAGAAATACAATTTTTACTAGACGTATGGCCTTAGAACATATTAATTGTAATTACAATACATTTTTCAAACTTTTTCTGTTAAAGATGAGTTTATCTAGTTTACAATTTAGTCTCAGAAATCAATTTTCGACTTATAACGAAATGTGTAGACTTTTTTGAGTTAACGTATATAAAATTCAACATTTTTATGAACTCTTTCTTTTTGTGTTGGCTTTGTCTTTCTATTTGATTCAAGATAGATGAAATTTGTTAGGATTTGGATTAGTTCTGCATGGTCTTTCATCCTTCTTCTATTGTGAAATTTGACTTCCTTCATATTTTCTTGAATCAACGTACATAGAAATACAATTTTTACTAGACGTATTGCCTTAGAACATATTAATTGTAATTACAGTACATTTTTCAAACTTTTTCTGTTAAAGATGAGTTTATCTAGTTTACAATTTAGTCTCAGAAATCAATTTTCGACTTATAACGAAATGTGTAGAATTTTTTGAGTTAACGTATATAAAATTCAACATTTTTATGAACTCTTTCTTTTTGTGTTGGCTTTGTCTTTCTATTTGATTCAAGATAGATGAAATTTGTTAGGATTTGGATTAGTTCTGCAAGGTCTTTCATACTTCTTCTATTGTGAAATTTGACTTCCTTCATATTTTGTTGAATCAACGTACATAGAAATGCAATTTTTACTAGACGTATTGCCTTAGAACATATTAATTGTAATTACAATACATTTTTCAAACTTTTTCTGTTAAAGATGAGTTTATCTAGTTTACAATTTAGTCTCAGAAATCAATTTTCGACTTATAACGAAATGTGTAGACTTTTTTGAGTTAACGTATTTTATGAACTCTTTTTTTTTGTGTTGGCTTTGTCTTTCTATTTGATTCAAGATAGATGAAATTTGTTAGGATTTGGATTAGTTCTGCATGGTCTTTCATCCTTCTTCTATTGTGAAATTTGACTTCCTTCATATTTTCTTGAATCAATGTACATAGAAATGCAATTTTTACTAGACGTATTGCCTTAGAACATATTAATTGTAATTACAATACATTTTCAAACTTTTTTTGTTAAAGATGACTTTATCTAGTTTACAATTTAATCTCAGAAATAAGTTTCTGATTTATAACGAAATGTGTAAACTTTTTTGAGTTAACATATATGTTAAATTCAACATTTTTATTTACTCTTTCTTTTTTTGTTGGCTTTGTCTTTCTATTTGATTCAAGATAGATGAAATTTGTTAGGATTTGGATTAGTTCTGCATTGTCTTTCATCCTTCTTCTATTGTGAAATTTGACTTCCTTCATATTTTCTTGAATCAACGTACATAGAAATTACTAGACGTATTGCCTTAGAACATATTAATGGTAATTACAATACATTTCTCAAACTTTTTCTGTTAAAGATGAGTTTATCTAGTTTACAATTTAGTCTCAGAAATCAATTTTCGACTTATAACGAAATGTGTAGACTTTTTTGAGTTAACGTATATAAAATTCAACATTTTTATGAACTCTTTCTTTTTGTGTTGGCTTTGTCTTTCTATTTGATTCAAGATAGATGAAATTTGTTAGGATTTGGATTAGTTCTGCATGGTCTTTCATCCTTCTTCTATTGTGAAATTTGACTTCCTTCTTATTTTCTTGAATCAACGTACATAGAAATACAATTTTTACTAGACGTATTGCCTTAGAACATATTAATTGTAATTACAATACATTTTTCAAACTTTTTCTGTTAAAGATGAGTTTATCTAGTTTACAATTTAGTCTCAGAAATCAATTTTCGACTTATAACGAAATGTGTAGACTTTTTTGAGTTAACGTATATAAAATTCAACATTTTTATGAACTCTTTCTTTTTGTGTTGGATTTGTCTTTCTATTTGATTCAAGATAGATGAAGTTTGTTAGGATTTGGATTAGTTCTGCATCGTCTTTCATCCTTCTTCTATTGTGAAATTTGACTTCCTTCATATTTTCTTGAATCAACGTACTTAGAAATACAATTTTTACTAGACGTATTGCCTTAGAACATATTAATTATAATTACAATACATTTTTCAAACTTTTTCTGTTAAAGATGAGTTTATCTAGTTTACAATTTAGTCTCAGAAATCAATTTTCGACTTATAACGAAATGTGTAGACTTTTTTGAGTTAACGTATATAAAATTCAACATTTTTATGAACTCTTTCTTTTTGTATTGGCTTTGTCTTTCTATTTGATTCAAGATAGATGAAATTTGTTAGGATTTGGATTAGTTCTGCATGGTCTTTCATCCTTCTTCTATTGTGAAATTTGACTTCCTTCATATTTTGTTGAATCAACGTACATAGAAATGCAATTTTTACTAGACGTCTTGCCTTAGAACATATTAATTGTAATTACAATAAATTTCTCAAACTTTTTCTGTTGAAGATGAGTTTATCTAGTTTACAATTTAGTCTCAGAAATCAATTTTCGACTTATAACGAAATGTGTAGACTTTTTTGAGTTAACGTATATAAAATTCAACATTTTTATGAACTCTTTCTTTTTGTGTTGGCTTTGTCTTTTTATTTGATTCAAGTTAGAATTTGGATTAGTTCTGCATGGTCTTTCATCCTTCTTCTATTGTGAAATTTGACTTCCTTCATATTTTCTTGAATCAACGTACATAGAAATACAATTTTTACTAGACCTATTGCCTTAGAACATATTAATTGTAATTACAATACATTTCTCAAACTTTTTCTGTTAAAGATGGGTTTATCTAGTTTACAATTTAGTCTCAGAAATCAATTTCCGACTTATAACGAAATGTGTAAACTTTTTTGAGTTAACGTATATAAAATTTAACATTTTTATGAACTCTTTCTTTTTGTGTTGGATTTGTCTTTCTATTTGATTCAAAATAGATGAAATTTGTTAGGATTTGGATTAGTTCTGCATGGTCTTTCATCCTTCTTCTATTGTGAAATTTGACTTCCTTCATATTTTCTTGAATCAACGTACATAGAAATACAATTTTTACTAGACGTATTGCCTTAGAACATATTAATTGTAATTAAAATACATTTCCCAAACTTTTTCTGTTAAAGATGAGTTTGTCTAGTTTACTATTTAGTCTCAGAAATCAATTTCCGACTTATAACGAAATGTGTCAACTTTTTTGGGTTAACGTATATAAAATTCAACATTTTTATGAACTCTTTCTTTTTGTGTTGGCTTTGTCTTTCTATTTGATTCAAGATAGATGAAGTTTGTTGGGATTTGGATTAGTTCTGCAAGGTCTTTCATCCTTCTTCTATTGTGAAATTTGACTTCCTTCATATTTTTTTGAATCAACGTACATAGAAACGTAATTTTTACTAGACGTCTTGCCTTAGAACATATTAATTGTAATTACAATACATTTCTCAAACTTTTTCTGTTAAAGATGAGTTTATCTAGTTTACAATTTAGTCTCAGAAATCAATTTTCGACTTATAACGAAATGTGTAGACTTTTTTGAGTTTTTTTTTTTGCTAAGTCAAGAAAATATATTTATAAAAAAGATATTTACAAGATAGGTGAAGGAGAAAAGGGATCAGAGAAACCCCTAAAAAACTCCTAAAACCTATTTAAAACGATAATAAATTACATTTGGAAACTCAATAGAACTTAAAAAAACTGGTCGACCTTCAAAGTGAAAACCAACCCCATCCTCTAGTAAACAACCACGATTTGCCATTGCATCAGCTGCAAAATTTGCCTCTCTAAAAGAATGTTCAAAACGAACTGAACCATATAAACCTTTAACTTCCATCCATCTTTTCCTAACAAACCAAGGAACGTTATCTTCTTCCAAAGCCTTCAACACACTTGTAGAATCTGATCTAATAACAATGCAAGCATATCCCCACTGAACTGCCCACTCCATACCCACAATAATACCATACAATTCAGCCAAATAATTAGAAGTAACTCCCAAACCAATACACATTGCACCTACCACTTCACAATTTGCATTCCTTGCAACAACACCAGCACCCGCCACCCCTGGATTACCTCTTGAGGTGCCATCCGTGCACAAAAGCAATTCATTATCATTAGGAGGAAACCAAAAACACTCCTTGGGATCAGTAAACTTCACCTTTCTATGCCGAACCCTAAAAAACTCCAGAATTCTCAAGTCATCCGTAGAATTATGCATATAACTCTTCATACGAACTGAATAATCTTGCATCAAACTAAAAACACGTTTTTGAAATAAAGACCAACAAGGGTTCTTCTTTTCATACACTTTTTTGTTCCTAGTGAACCATAATTCTGAACGCACAACCAAATTCACTACCAACCACAAATCCTTAACAATACCACTATGATTTTTTGCCTTTTGGTAAGAAGTAATAATATCATAATTAGGTTTAATTTTGAAAATACCTTCAATCCACTCCCAAGCTTGACGCGCAAAATTACAGCTCCAAAAAATATGTTGGAGAGACTCCTCCTCAATCTGACACACACTACATTTAGATGCAAGTTGAATTTTAAATCTGCTACGTACCTTATCAAGAGTAGCACACGCACCACGAATAAACTTCCAGTTCTGAGCCGCCAAAGAAGGATGCACCACCCTCTTCCATAACAACCCCGCCTCCCTCAAAATAGGATATTTCTTCCTAATCAATTCCCTAGCTGACTTGACAGAAAATTTACCTTGTAAATCAAGCATCCAAAAACGCCTATCCACTAAATTTACTTTTTTGAGTTAACGTATATAAAATTCAACATTTTTATGAACTCTTTCTTTTTGTGTTGGCTTTGTCTTTCTATTTGATTCAAGTTAGGATTTGGATTAGTTCTGCATGGTCTTTCATCCTTCTTCTATTGTGAAATTTCACTTCCTTCATATTTTCTTGAACCAATGTACATAGAAATGCAATTTTTACTAGACGTATTGCCTTAGAACATATTAGTTGTAATTACAATACATTTTTCAATCTTTTTTTGTTAAAGATGACTTTATCTAGTTTACAATTTAATCTCAGAAATAAATTTCTGACTTATAACGAAATGTGTAAACTTTTTTGAGTTAACATATATTAAATTCAACATTTTTATGAACTCTTTCTTTTTGTGTTGGATTTGTATTTCTATTTGATTCAAGATAGATGAAATTTGTTAGGATTTCGATTAGTTCTGCATGGTCTTTCATCCTTCTTCTATTGTTAAATTTGACTTCGTTCATATTTTCTTGAATCAACGTACATAGAAATGCAATTTTTACTAGACGTCTTGCCTTAGAACATATTAATTGTAATTACAATAAATTTCTCAAACTTTTTCTGTTGAAGATGAGTTTCTCTAGTTTACAATTTAGTCTCAGAAATCAATTTCCGACTTATAATGAAATGTGTAGACTTTTTTTAGTTAACGTATATCAAATTCAACATTTTTATGAACTCTTTCTTTTTGTGTTGGCTTCGTGTTTCTATTTGATTCAAGATAGATGAAATTTGTTAGGATTTGGATTAGTTTTGCATGGTCTTTCATCCTTCTTCTATTGTGAAATTTGACTTCCTTCATATTTTCTTGAATCAATGTACATAGAAATGAAATTTTTACTAGAAGTATTGCCTTAGAACATATTAATTGTACTTAAAATACATTTTTCAAATTTTTTCTGTTAAAGATGAGTTTATCTAGTTTACAATTTAGTCTCAGAAATCGACTGCGACTTATAACGAAATGTGTAGACTATTTTGAGTTAACGTTTATAAAATTAAACATTTTTATGAACTCTTTCTTTTTATGTTGGCTTTGTCTTTCTATTTGATTCAAGATAGATGAAATTTGTTAGGATTTGGATTAGTTCTGCATGGTCTTTCATTTTTCTTCTATTGTGAAATTTGACTTCCTTCATATTTTATTGAATCAACGTACATAGAAATGCAATTTTTACTAGACGTATTGCCTTAGAACATATTAATTGTAATTACAATACATTTTTCAAACTTTTTCTGTTAAAGATGAGTTTATCTAGTTTACAATTTAGTCTCAGAAATCAATTTCAGATGTATAACGAAGTGTGTAGACTTTTTTGAGTTAACAAATATAAAATTCAACATTTTTATAAACTCTTTCTTTTTGTGTTGGCTTTGTCTTTCTATTTGATTGAAGGTAGATGAAATTTGTTAGGATTTGGATTAGTTCTGCATGGTCTTTCATCCTTCTTCTATTGTGAAATTTGACTTCCTTCATATTTTCTTGAATCAACGTACATAGAAATGCAATTTTTACTAGACGTTTTGCCTATGAACATATTAATTGTAATTACAATACATTTTTCAAACTTTTTTTTGTTAAAGATGAGTTTATCTAGTTTACAATTTAGTCTCAGAAATCAATTTCTGACTTATAACGAAGTCTATAGACTTTTTTGAGTTTACGTATATTAAATTCAACATTTATATGAACTCTTTATTTTTGTATTGGCTTTGTCTTTCAATTTGATTCAAATAGATGAAATTTGTTACAATTTGGATAAGTTCTGGCTGGTCTTTCATCCTTCTTCTATTGTGAAATTCGGTTTCCTTCATATATTCTTGAATTAACGTACATAGAAATGTAATTTTTACTAGACGTAATTCCTAAGAACATATAATTTGTGATTAAAATACATTTTTCAAACTTTTTTTGTTAATGATGAGTTTATCTAGTTTACAATTTAGTCTCGGAACTCAATTTCCGACTTATACCGAAGTTTGTAGACTTTTTTGAGTTAACGTATATATAATTCAACATTTTTATGAACTCTTTCTTTTTGTGTTGGCTTTGTCTTTCTATTTGATTCAAGATAGATGATATTTGTTAGGATTTGGATTAGTTCTGCATGGTCTTTCATCCTTCTTCTATTGTGAAATTTGACTTCCTTCATATTTTGTTGAATCAACGTACATTGAAATGCAACTTTTACTAGACGTATTTCCTTATAACATATTAATTATAATTACAATACATTTTTCAAACTTTTGCTGTTAAAGATGAGTTTATGTAGTTTACAAATTAGTCTCAAAAATCAATTTTCGACTTATTACGAAATGTGTAGACTTTTTTGAGTTAACGTATATAAAATTCAACATTTTTATGAACTCTTTCTTTTTGTGTTGGCTTTGTCTTTATATTTGATTCAAGATAGATGAAATTTATTAGGATTTGGATTAGTTCTGCATGGTCTTTCATCCTCTTCTATTGTGAAATTTGACTTCCTTCATATTTTCTTGAATCAACGTACATAGAAATGCAATTTTTACTAGACGTATTGCCTTAGACCATATTAATTGTAATTACAATACATTTCTCAAACTTTTTTTTGTTAAAGATGACTTTATCTAGTTTATAATTTAGTCTCATAAATAAATTTCAGACTTATAACGAAATGTGTAAATTTTTTGAGTTAACATATATTAAATTCAAAATTTTTATGAACTCTTTCTTTTTGTGTTGGCTTTGTCTTTCTATTTGATTCAAGATAGATGAAATTTGTTAGGATTGGGATTAGTTCTGCATGGTCTGGCATCCTTCTTCTATTGTGAAATTTGACTTGCTTCATATTTTCTTGAATCAACGTACATAGAAATATAATTTTTACTAGACGCATTGCCTTAGAACATATTAATTGTAATTACAATACATTTTACAAACTTTTTCTGTTATTGATGTGTTTATCTAGTTTACAATTTAGTTTCAGAAATCAATTTCCGACTTATAACGAAATGTGTAGACTTTTTTGAGTTAACGTATATAAAATTCAACATTTTTATGAGCTCTTTCTTTTTGAGTTGGCTTTGTATTTCTATTTGATTCAAGATAGATGAAATTTGTTAGGATTTGGATTAGTTCTGCAAGGTTTTTCATCCTTCTTCTATTGTGAAATTTGACTTCCTTCATATTTTGTTGAATCAACGTACATAGAAATGCAATTTTTACTAGAGGTATTGCCTAAGAACATATAAATTATAATTACAATACATTTTTCAAACTTTTTCTGTTAAAGATGAGTTTCTCTAGTTTACAATTTAGTCTCAGAAATCAATTTCCGACTTATAACGAAATTTGTAGACTTTTTTTAGTTAACGTATATCAAATTCAACATTTTTATGAACTCTTTCTTTTTGTGTTGGCTTCGTGTTTCTATTTGATTCAAGATAGATGAAACTTGTTAGGATTTGGATTAGTTTTGCATGGTCTTTCATCCTTCTTCTATTGTGAAATTTGACTTCCTTCATATTTTCTTGAATCAATGTACATAGAAATGAAATTTTTACTAGAAGTATTGCCTTAGAACATATTAATTGTACTTAAAATACATTTTTCAAATTTTTTCTGTTAAAGATGAGTTTATCTAGTTTACAATTTAGTCTCAGAAATCAATTGCGACTTATAACGAAATGTGTAGACTATTTTGAGTTAACGTTTATAAAATTAAACATTTTTATGAACTCTTTCTTTTTATGTTGGCTTTATCTTTCTATTTGATTCAAGATAGATGAAATTTGTTAGGATTTGGATTAGTTCTGCATGGTCTTTCATTTTTCTTCTATTGTGAAATTTGACTTCCTTCATATTTTCTTGAATCAACGTACATAGAAATGAAATTTTTACTAGACGTATTGCCTTAGAAAATATTAATTGTAATTAAAA
>NW_020649637.1:313670-315755 GCF_003573695.1 Papaver somniferum
TTATATTTGATTCAAGATAGATGAAATTTGTTAGGATTTGGATTAGTTCTGCATGGTCTTTCATCCTTCTTCTATTGTGAAATTTGACTTCCTTCATATTTTCTTGAATCAACGTACATAGAAATGCAATTTTTACTAGACGTTTTGCCTATGAACATATTAATTGTAATTACAATACATTTTTCAAACTTTTTTTGTTAAAGATGAGTTTATCTAGTTTACAATTTAGTCTCAGAAATCAATTTCTGACTTATAACGAAGTCTATAGACTTTTTTGAGTTAACGTATATTAAATTCAACATTTTTATGAACTCTTTATTTTTGTATTGGCTTTGTCTTTCAATTTGATTCAAATAGATGAAATTTGTTACAATTTGGATTAGTTCTGGCTGGTCTTTCATCCTTCTTCTATTGTGAAATTTGGCTTCCTTCATATTTTCTTGAATTTAAGTACATAGAAATGCAATTTTTACTAGACGTAATTCCTAAGAACATATAATTTGTGATTAAAATACATTTTTCAAACTTTTTTTGTTAATGATGAGTTTATCTAGTTTACAATTTAGTCTCGAAACTCAATTTCTGACTTATACCGAAGTTTGTAAACTTTTTTGAGTTAATGTATATATAATTCAACATTTTTATGAACTCTTTCTTTTTGTGTTGGATTTGTCTTTCTATTTGATTCAAGATAGATGAAATTTGTTAGGATTTGGATTAGTTCTGCATGGTCTTTCATCCTTCTTATATTGTGAAAGTTGACTTCCTTCATATTTTGTTGAATCAACGTACATAGAAATGCAATTTTTACTAGACGTATTGCCTTAGAACATATTAATTGTAATTACAATACATTTACAAACTTTTTCTGTTAATAATGAGTTTATCTAGTTTACAATTCAGTCTCAGGAATCAATTTCCGACTTATAACGAAATGTGTCAACTTTTTTGAGTTAACGTATATAAAATTCAACATTTTTATGAACTCTTTGTTTTTGTGTTGGCTTTGTCTTTCTATTTGATTCAAGATAGATGATATTTGTTAGGATTTGAAATAGTTCTGCATGGTCTTTCATCCTTCTTCTATTGTGAAATTAGACTTCCTTCATATTTTCTTGAATCAACGTACATTGAAATGCAACTTTTACTAGACGTATTTCCTTATAACATATTAATTATAATTACAATACATTTTTCAAACTTTTTCTGTTAAAGATGAGTTTATCTAGTTTAAAAATTAGTCTCAAAAATCAATTTTCGACTTATAACGAAATGTGTAGACTTTTTTGAGTTAACCTATATAATATTCAACATTTTTATGAACTCTTTCTTTTTGTGTTGGCTTTGTCTTTATATTTGATTCAAGATAGATGAAATTTGTTAGGATTTGGATTAGTTCTACATGGTCTTTCATCCTTCTTCTATTGTGAAATTTGACTTCCTTCATATTTTCTTGAATCAACGTACATAGAAATGCAATTTTTACTAGACGTATTGCCTTAGACCATATTAATTGTAATTACAATACATTTCTCAAACTTATTTTGTTAAATATGACTTTATCTAGTTTACAATTTAGTCTCAGAAATACTTATAACGAAATGTGTAAATTTTTTGAGTTAACATATATTAAATTCAAAATTTTTATGAACTCTTTCTTTTTGTGTTGGCTTTGTCTTTCTATTTGATTCAAGATAGATGAAATTTGTTAGGATTGGGGTTAGTTCTGCATGGTCTTTCATCCTTCTTCTATTGTGAAATTTGACTTGCTTCATATTTTCTTGAATCAACGTACATAGAAATATAATTTTTACTAGACGTATTGCCTTAGAACATATTAATTGTAATTACAATACATTTTACAAACTTTTTCTGTTATTTGATGTGTTTATCTAGTTTACAATTTAGTTTCAGAAATCAATTTCCGACTTATAACTAAATGTGTAGACTTTTTTGAGTTAACGTATATAAAATTCAACATTTTTATGAGCTCTTTCTTTTTGTGTTGGCTTTGTCTTTCTATTTGATTCAAGATAGATGAAATTTGTTATGATTTGGATTAGTTCTGCAAGGTTTTTCATGCTT
>NW_020649637.1:316242-330667 GCF_003573695.1 Papaver somniferum
ATATAAAATTCAACATTTTTATGAACTCTTTCTTTTTGTGTTGGCTTTGTTTTTCTATTTGATTCAAGATAGATGAAATTTGTTAGGATTTGGATTAGTTCTGCATGGTCTTTCATCCTTCTTCTATTGTGAAATTTGACTTCCTTCATATTTTCTTGAATCAACGTACATAGAAATGCAATTTTTACTAGACGTTTTGCCTATGAACATATTAATTGTAATTACAATACATTTTTCAAACTTTTTTTGTTAAAGATGAGTTTATCTAGTTTACAATTTAGTCTCAGAAATCAATTTCTGACTTATAACGAAGTCTATAGACTTTTTTGAGTTAACGTGTATTAAATTCAACATTTTTATGAACTCTTTATTTTTGTATTGGCTTTGTCTTTCAATTTGATTCATATAGATGAAATTTGTTACAATTTGGATTAGTTCTGGCTTGTCTTTCATCCTTCTTCTATTTTGAAATTTGGCTTCCTTCATATTTTCTTGAATTAACGTACATAGAAATGCAATTTTTAATAGATGTAATTCCTTAGAACATATAATTTGTGATTAAAATACATTTTTCAAACTTTTTTTGTTAATGATGAGTTTATCTAGTTTACAATTTAGTCTCAGAACTCAATTTCCGACTTATACCGAAGTTTGTAGACTTTTTTGAGTTAACGTATATATAATTCAACATTTTTATGAACTCTTTCTTTTTGTGTTGGATTTGTCTTTCTATTTGATTCAAGATAGATGAAATTTGTTAGGATTTGGATTAGTTCTGCATGGTCTTTCATCCTTCTTATATTGTGAAATTTGACTTCCTTCATATTTTGTTGAATCAACGTACATAGAAATGCAGTTTTTACTAGACGTATTGCCTTAGAACATATTAATTGTAATTACAATACATTTTACAAATTTTTTCTGTTAAAGATGAGTTTATCTAGTTTATAATTTAGTCTCAGAAATCAATTTCCGACTTATAACGAAATGTGTCAAATTTTTTGAGTTAACGTATATAAAATTCAACATTTGTATGAACTCTTTCTTTTTGTGTTGGCTTTGTCTTTCTATTTGATTCAAGATAGATGATATTTGTTAGGATTTGGATTAGTTCTGCATGGTCTTTCATCCTTCTTCTATTGTGAAATTTGACTTCCTTCATATTTTGTTGAACCAACGTACATTGAAATGCAATTTTTACTAGACGTATTGCCTTATAACATATTAATTATAATTACAATACATTTTTCAAACTTTTTCTGTTAAAGATGAGTTTATCTAGTTTAGAAATTAGTCTCAAAAATCAATTTTCGACTTATAACGAAATGTGTAGACTTTTTTGAGTTAACGTATATAAAATTCAACATTTTTATGAACTCTTTCTGTTTGTGTTGGCTTTGTCTTTCTATTTGATTCAAGATAGATGAAATTTGTTAGGATTTGGATTAGTTCTGCATGGTCTTTCATCCTTCTTCTATTGTGAAATTTGACTTCCTTCATATTTTCTTGAATCAACGTACATAGAAATGCAATTTTTACTAGACGTATTGCGTTAGACCATATTAATTGTAATTACAATACATTTCTCAAACTTTTTTTGTTAAAGATGACTTTATCTAGTTTACAATTCAGTCTCAGAAATAAATTTCTGACTTATAACGAAATGTGTAAACTTTTTTGAGTTAACATATATTAAATTCAAAAATTTTATGAACTCTTTCTTTTTGTGTTTGCTTTGTCTATCTATTTGATTCAAGATAGATGAAATTTGTTAGGATTGGGATTAGTTCTGCATGGTCTTTCATCCTTCTTCTATTGTGAAATTTGACTTGCTTCATATTTTCTTGAATCAACGTACATAGAAATATAATTTTTACTAGGCGTTTTGCCTTAGAACATATTAATTATAGTTACAATACATTTTTCAAACTTTTTCTGTTAATGATGAGTTTATCTAGTTTATAATTTAGTTTCAGAAATCAATTTCCGATTTATAACGAAATGTGTAGACTTTTTTGAGTTAACGTATATAAAATTCAACATTTTTATGAGCTCTTTGTTTTTGTGTTGGCTTTGTCTTTCTATTTGATTCAAGATAGATGAAATTTGTTAGGATTTGGATTAGTTCTGCAAGGTTTTTCATCCTTCTTCTATTGTGAAATTTGACTTCCTTCATATTTTGTTGAATCAACGTACATAGAAATGCAATTTTTACTAGATGTATTGCCTTAGAACATATTAATTGTAATTAAAATACATTTTTCAAACTTTTTCTGTTAAAGATGAGTTTATCTAGTTTACAATTTAGTCTCAGAACTCAATTTTCGACATATAACGAAATGTGTCGACTTTTTTGAGTTAACGTATATAAAATTCAACATTTTTATGAACTCTTTCTTTTTGTGTTGGCTTTGTGTTTCTATTTGATTCAAGATAGATGAAATTTGTTAGGATTTCGATTAGTTCTGCATGGTCTTTCATCCTTCTTATATTGTGAAAGTTGACTTCCTTCATATTTTGTTGAATCAACGTACATAGAAATGCAATTTTTACTAGACGTATTGCCTTAGAACATATTAATTGTAATTACAATACATTTTACAAACTTTTTCTGTTAAAGATGAGTTTATCTAGTTTACAATTTAGTCTCAGAAATCAATTTCCGACTTATAACGAAATGTGTAGACTTTTTTGAGTTAACGTATATAAAATTCAACATTTTTATGAACTCTTTCTTTTTGTGTTGGCTTTGTCTTTCTATTTGATTCAAGATAGATGATATTTGTTAGGATTTGGATTAGTTCTGCATGGTCTTTCATCCTTCTTCTATTGTGAAATTTGACTTCCTTCATATTTAGTTGAATCAACGTACATTGAAATGCAATTTTTACTAGACGTATTGCCTTATAACATATTAATTATAATTACAATACATTTTTCAAACTTTTTCTGTTAAAGATGAGTTTATCTAGTTTACAAATTAGTCTCAAAAATCAATTTTCGACTTATAAGGAAATGTGTAGACTTTTTTGAGTTAACGTATATAAAATTCAACATTTTTATGAACTCTTTCTTTTTGTGTTGGCTTTGTCTTTCTATTTGATTCAAGATAGATGAAATTTGTTAGGATTTGGATTAGTTCTGCATGGTCTTTCATCCTTCTTCTATTGTGAAATTTGACTTCCTTCATATTTTCTTGAATCAACGTACATAGAAATGCAATTTTTACTAGACGTATTGCCTTAGAACATATTAATTGTAACTACAATACATTTTACAAACTTTTTGGGTTAAAGATGAGTTTATCTAGTTTACAATTTAGTCTTAGAAATCAATTTACGACTTATAACGAAATGTGTCAACTTTTTTGAGTTAACGTATATAAAATTCAACATTTTTATGAACTCTTTCTTTTTGTGTTGGCTTTGTCTTTCTATTTGATTCAAGATAGATGAATTTTTTTAGGATTTGGATTAGTGCTGCATGGTCTTTCATTCTTCTTCTATTGTGAAATTTGACTTCCTTCATATTTTATTGAATCAACGTACATAGAAATGCAATTTTTACTAGACGTATTGCCTTAGAACATATTAATTGTAACTAAAATACATTTTACAAACTTTTTCTGTTAAAGATGAGTTTATCTAGTTTACAATTTAGTCTTAGAAATCAATTTACGACTTATAACGAAATGTGTCAACTTTTTTGAGTTAACGTATATAAAATTCAACATTTTTATGAACTCTTTCTTTTTGTGTTGGCTTTGTCTTTCTATTTGATTCAAGATAGATGAATTTTTTTAGGATTTGGATTAGTGCTGCATGGTCTTTCATTCTTCTTCTATTGTGAAATTTGACTTCCTTCATATTTTGTTGAATCAACGTACATAGAAATGTAATTTTTACTAGACGTATTGCCTTATAACATATTAATTGTAATTACAATACATTTTTCAAACTTTTTCTGTTAAAGATGACATTATGTAGTTTACAATTTAGTCTCAGAAATCAATTTCCGACTTAAAACGAAATGTGTAGACTTTTTTGAGTTAACGTATATAAAATTCAACATTTTTATGAACTCTTTCTTTTTGTGTTGGCTTTGTCTTTCTATTTGATTCAAGATAGATGAAATTTGTTAGGATTTGGATTAGTTCTGCATGGTCTTTCATCCTTCTTCTATTGTGAAATTTGACTTCCTTCATATTTTCTTGAATCAACGTACATAGAAATGCAATTTTTAATAGACGTATTGCCTTAGAACATATTAATTGTAACTACAATACATTTTACAAACTTTTTCTGTTAAAGATGAGTTTATCTAGTTTACAATTTAGTCTTAGAAATAAATTTACGACTTATAACGAAATGTGTCAACTTTTTTGAGTTAACGTATATAAAATTCAACATTTTTATGAACTCTTTCTTTTTGTGTTGGCTTTGTCTTTCTATTTGATTCAAGATAGATGAAATTTGTTAGGATTTGGATTAGTGCTGCATGGTCTTTCATTCTTCTTCTATTGTGAAATTTGACTTCCTTCATATTTTGTTGAATCAACGTACATAGAAATGCAATTTTTACTAGACGTATTGCCTTAGACCATATTAATTGTAATTACAATACATTTCTCAAATTTTTTTTGTTAAAGATGACTTTATCTAGTTTACAATTTAGTCTCAGAAATAAATTTTCGACTTATAACGAAATGTGTCAACTTTTTTGAGTTAACGTATATAAAATTCAACATTTTTATGAACTCTTTCTTTTTGTGTTGGCTTTGTCTTTCTATTTGATTCAAGATAGATGAAATTTTTTAGGATTTGGATTAGTGCTGCATGGTCTTTCATTCTTCTTCTATTGTGAAATTTGACTTCCTTCATATTTTGTTGAATCAACGTACATAGAAATGCAATTTTTACTAGACGTAATGCCTTATAACATATTGATTGTAATTACAATACATTTTTCAAACTTTTTCTGTTAAAGATGAGATTATGTAGTTTACAATTTAGTCTCAGAAATCAATTTCCGACTTAAAACGAAATGTGTAGACTTTTTTGAGTTAACGTATATAAAATTCAACATTTTTATGAACTCTTTCTTTTTGTGTTGGCTTTGTCTTTCTATTTGATTCAAGATAGATGAAATTTGTTAGGATTTGGATTAGTTCTGCATGGTCTTTCATCCTTCTTCTATTGTGAAATTTGACTTCCTTCATATTTTCTTGAATCAACGTACATAGAAATGCAATTTTTACTAGACGTATTGCCTTATAACATATTAATTGTAATTACAATACATTTTTCAAACTTTTTCTGTTAAAGATGAGTTTATCTAGTTTACAATTTAGTCTCAGAAATCAATTTCCGACTTATAACGAAATGTGTAGACTTTGTTGAGTTAAAGTATATAAAATTCAACATATTTATGAACTCTTTCTTTTTGTGGTGGCTTTGTCTTTCTATTTGATTCAAGATAGATGAAATTTGTTAGGATTTGGATTAGTTCTGCATGGTCTTTCATCCTTCTTCTATTGTGAAATTTGACTTCCTTCATATTTTCTTGAATCAACGTACATAGAAATGCAATTTTTACTAGACGTATTGCCTTATAACATATTAATTTTAATTACAATACATTTTTCAAACTTTTTCTGTTAAAGATGAGTTTATCTAGTTTACAATTTGGTCTCAGAAATCAATTTCTGACTTATAACGAAGTGTGTAGATTTTTTTGAATTAACGTATATTAAATTCAACATTTTTATAAACTCTTTCTTTTTGTGGTGGCTTTGTCTTTCTATTTGATTCAAGATAGATGAAATTTGTTAGGATTTGGATTAGTTCTGCATGGTCTTTCATCCTTCTTCTATTGTGAAATTTGACTTCCTTCATATTTTCTTGAATCAACGTACATAGAAATGCAATTTTTACTAAACGTATTGCCTATAGAACATATTAATTATAATTATAATACATTTTTCAAACATTTTCTTTTAAAGATGAGTTTATCTAGTTTACAATTTAGTCTCAGAAACCAATTTCCGACTTATAACGAAATGTGTAGACTTTTTTGAGTTAACGTATATTAAATTCAACATTTTTATGAACTCTTTCTTGTTGTGTTGGCTTTGTCTTTCTATTTGATTCAAGATAGATGAAATTTGTTAGGATTTGGATTAGTTCTGCATGGTCTTTCATCCTTCTTCTATTGTGAAATTTGACTTCCTTCATATTTTCTTGAATCAACGTACATAGAAATGCAATTTTTCCTAGACGTATTGTCTTATAACATATTAATTGTAATTACAATACATTTATCAAACTTTTTCTGTTAAAGATGAGTTTATCTAGTTTACAATTTAGTCTCAGAAATCAATTTCCGACTTATAACGAAATGTGTAGACTTTTTCGACTTAACGTATATAAAATTCAGCATTTTAATGAACTCTTTCTTTTTATATTGGCTTTGTCTTTCTATTTGATTCAAGATAGATGAAATTTGTTAGGATTTGGATTAGTTCTGCATGGTCTTTCATCTTTCTTCTATTGTGAAATTTGACTTCCTTAATATTTTCTTGAATCAACGTACATAGAAATGCAATTTTTACTAGACGTATTGCCTTAGAACATATTAATTGTAATTACAATACATTTTTCAAACTTTTTCTGTTAAAGATGAGTTTATCTAGTTTACAATTTAGTCTCAGAAATCAATTGCGACTTATAACGAAATGTGTAGACTATTTTGAGTTAACGTTTATAAAATTAAACATTTTAATGAACTCTTTCTTTTTGTGTTGGCTTTGTCTTTCTATTTGATTCAAGATAGATGAAATTTGTTAGGATTTGGATTAGTTCTGCATGGTCTTTCATCCTTCTTCTATTGTGAAATTTGACTTCCTTCATATTTTCTTGAATCAACGTACATAGAAATGCAATTTTTACTAGACGTATTGCCTTAGACCATATTAATTGTAATTACAATACATTTCTCAAACTTTTTTTGTTAAAGATGACTTTATCTAGTTTACAATTTAGTCTCAGAAATAAATTTCTGACTTATAACGAAATGTGTAAACTTTTTTGAGTTAACATATATTAAATTCAAAATTCTTATGAACTCTTTCTTTTTGTGTTGGCTTTGTCTTTCTATTTGATTCAAGATTAATGAAATTTTTTAGGATTGGGATTAGTACTGCATGGTCTTTCATCCTTCTTCTATTGTGAAATTTGACTTGCTTCATATTTTCTTGAATCAACGTACATAGAAATATAATTTTTACTAGACGTATTGCCTTAGAACATATTAATTGTAATTACAATACATTTTACAAACTTTTTCTGTTAATGATGAGTTTATCTAGTTTACAATTTAGTTTCGGAAATCAATTTCCGACTTATAACGAAATGTGTAGACTTTTTTGAGTTAACGTGTATTAAATTCAACATTTTTATGAACTCTTTATTTTTGTATTGGCTTTGTCTTTCAATTTGATTCAAATAGATGAAATTTGTTACAATTTGGATTAGTTCTGGCTGGTCTTTCATCCTTCTTCTATTGTGAAATTTGGCTTCCTTCATATTTTCTTAAATTAACGTACATAGAAATGCAATTTTTACTAGACGTAATTCCTTAGAACATATAATTTATGATTAAAATATATTTTCAAACTTTTTTTGTTAATGATGAGTTTATCTAGTTTACAGTTTAGTCTCAGAACTCAATTTCCAACTTATACCGAAGTTTGTAGACTTTTTTGAGTTAACGTATATATAATTCAACATTTTTATGAACTCTTTCTTTTTGTGTTGGATTTGTCTTTCTATTTGATTCAAGATAGATGAAATTTGTTAGGATTTGGATTAGTTCTGCATGGTCTTTCATCCTTCTTATATTGTGAAATTTGACTTCCTTCATATTTTGTTGAATCAACGTACATAGAAATGCAATTTTTACTAGACGTATTGCCTTAGAACATATTAATAGTAATTACAATACATTTTAAAAACTTTTTCTGTTAAAGATGAGTTTATCTAGTTTACAATTTAGTCTCAGAAATAAATTTCCGACTTATAACGAAATGTGTCAACTTTTTGAGTTAACGTATATAAAATCAACATTTTTATGAACTCTTTCTTTTTGTGTTGGCTTTGTCTTTCTATTTGATTCAAGATAGATGAAATTTGTTAGGATTGGGATTAGTTCTGCATGGTCTTTCATCCTTCTTCTATTGTGAAATTTGACTTGCTTCATATTTTCTTGAATCAACGTACATAGAAATATAATTTTTACTAGACGTATTGCCTTAGAACATATTAATTGTAATTACAATACATTTTACAAACTTTTTCTGTTAATGATGAGTTTATCTAGTTTACAATTTAGTTTCAGAAATCAATTTCAGATGTATAACGAAGTGTGTAGACTTTTTTGAGTTAACAAATATAAATTTCAACATTTTTATGAACTCTTTCTTTTTGTGTTGGCTTTGTCTTTCTATTTGATTCAAGATAGATGAAATTTGTTAGGATTTGGATTAGTTCTGCATGGTCTTTCATACTTCTTCTATTGTGAAATTTGACTTCCTTCATATTTTCTTGAATCAATGTACATAAAAATGCAATTTTTACTAGACGTATTGCCTTATAACATATTAATTGTAATTACAATACATTTTTCAAACTTTTTTTTGCTACAGATGACTTTATCTAGTTTACAATTTAATCTCAGAAAAAAATTTCTGACTTATAACGAAATGTGTAAACTTTTTTGAGTTAACATATATTAAATTCAACATTTTTATGAACTCTTTCTTTTTGTGTTGGCTTTGTCTTTCTATTTGATTCAAGATAGATGAAATTTGTTAGGATTTCGATTAGTACTGCATGGTCTTTCATCCTTCTTCTATTGTGAAATTTGACTTCGTTCATATTTTCTTGAATCAACGTACATAGAAATGCAATTTTTACTAGACGTATTGTCTAAGAACATATTAATTGTAATTACAATACATTTTTCAAACTTTTTCTGTTAAAGATGAGTTTTTCTAGTTTTCAATTTAGTCTCAGAAATCAATTTCCGACTTATAACGAAATGTGTAGACTTTTTTTAGTTAACGTATATCAAATTCAACATTTTTATGAACTCTTTCTTTTTGTGTTGGCTTTGTCTTTCTATTTGATTCAAGATAGATGATATTTGTTAGGATTTGGATTAGTTCTGCATGGTCTTTCATCCTTCTTCTATTGTGAAATTTGACTTCCTTCATATTTAGTTGAATCAACGTACATAGAAATGCAATTTTTACTAGACGTATTGCCTTAGAACATATTAATTGTAATTACAATACATTTTACAAACTTTTTCTGTTAAAGATGAGTTTATCTAGTTTACAATTTAGTCTCAGAAATCAATTTCCGACTTATAACGAAATGTGTAGACTTTTTTGAGTTAACGTATATAAAATTCAACATTTTTATGAACTCTTTCTTTTTGTGTTGGCTTTGTCTTTCTATTTGATTCAAGATAGATGATATTTGTTAGGATTTGGATTAGTTCTGCATGGTCTTTCATCCTTCTTCTATTGTGAAATTTGACTTCCTTCATATTTAGTTGAATCAACGTACATTGAAATGCAATTTTTACTAGACGTATTGCCTTATAACATATTAATTATAATTACAATACATTTTTCAAACTTTTTCTGTTAAAGATGAGTTTATCTAGTTTACAAATTAGTCTCAAAAATCAATTTTCGACTTATAAGGAAATGTGTAGACTTTTTTGAGTTAACGTATATAAAATTCAACATTTTTATGAACTCTTTCTTTTTGTGTTGGCTTTGTCTTTCTATTTGATTCAAGATAGATGAAATTTGTTAGGATTTGGATTAGTTCTGCATGGTCTTTCATCCTTCTTCTATTGTGAAATTTGACTTCCTTCATATTTTCTTGAATCAACGTACATAGAAATGCAATTTTTACTAGACGTTTTGCCTATGAACATATTAATTGTAATTACAATACATTTTTCAAACTTTTTTTTGTTAAAGATGAGTTTATCTAGTTTACAATTTAGTCTCAGAAATCAATTTCTGACTTATAACGAAGTCTATAGACTTTTTTGAGTTAACGTGTATTAAATTCAACATTTCTATGAACTCTTTATTTTTGTATTGGCTTTGTCTTTCAATTTGATTCAAATAGATGAAATTTGTTACAATTTGGATTAGTTCTGGCTTGTCTTTCATCCTTCTTCTATTGTGAAATTTGGCTTCCTTCATATTTTCTTGAATAACGTACATAGAAATGCAATTTTTACTAGACGTAATTCCTTAGAACATATAATTTGTGATTAAAATACATTTTTCAAACTTTTTTTGTTAATGATGAGTTTATCTAGTTTACAATTTAGTCTCAGAACTCAATTTCCGACTTATACCGAAGTTTGTAGACTTTTTTGAGTTAACGTATATATAATTCAACATTTTTATGAACTCTTTCTTTTTGTGTTGGATTTGTCTTTCTATTTGATTCAAGATAGATGAAATTTGTTAGGATTTGGATTAGTTCTGCATGGTCTTTCATCCTTCTTATATTGTGAAATTTGACTTCCTTCATATTTTGTTGAATCAACGTACATAGAAATGCAATTTTTACTAGACGTATTGCCTTAGAACATATTAATTGTAATTACAATACATTTTTCAAACTTTTTCTGTTAAAGATGAGTTTATCTAGTTTACAATTTAGTCTCAGAAATCAATTTCCGACTTATAACGAAATGTGTCAACTTTTTTGAGTTAACGTATATAAAATTCAACATTTTTATGAACTCTTTCTTTTTGTGTTGGCTTTGTCTTTCTATTTGATTCAAGATAGATGATATTTGTTAGGATTTGGATTAGTTCTGCATGGTCTTTCATCCTTCTTCTATTGTGAAATTTGACTTCCTTCATATTTTGTTGAATCAACGTACATTGAAATGCAATTTTTACTAGACGTATTGCCTTATAACATATTAATTATAATTACAATACATTTTTCAAACTTTTTCTGTTAAAGATGTGTTTATCTAGTTTACAATTTAGTCTCAGAACTCAATTTTCGACATATAACGAAATGTGTCGACTTTTTTGAGTTAACGTATATAAAATTCAACATTTTTATGAACTCTTTCTTTTTGTGTTGGCTTTGTCTTTATATTTGATTCAAGATAGATGAAATTTGTTAGGATTTGGATTAGTTCTGCATGGTCTTTCATCCTTCTTATACTGTGAAATTTGACTTCCTTCATATTTTGTTGAATCAACGTACATAGAAATGCAATTTTTACTAGACGTATTTCCTTAGAACATATTAATTGTAATTACAATACATTTTACAAACTTTTTCTGTTAAATATGAGTTTATCTAGTTTACAATTTAGTCTCAGAAATCAATTTCGACTTATAACGAAATGTGTAGACTTTTTTGAGTTAACGTATATAAAATTCAACATTTTTATGAACTCTTTCTTTTTGTGTTGGCTTTGTCTTTCTATTTGATTCAAGATAGATGATATTTGTTAGGATTTGGATTATTTCTGCATGGTCTTTCATCCTTCTTCTATTGTGAAATTTGACTTCCTTCATATTTTGTTGAATCAACGTACATTGAAATGCAATTTTTACTAGACGTATTGCCTTATAACATATTAATTATAATTACAATACATTTTTCAAACTTTTTCTGTTAAATATGAGTTTATCTAGTTTACAATTTAGTCTCAGAAATCAATTTCGACTTATAACGAAATGTGTCGACTTTTTTGAGTTAACGTATATAAAATTCAACATTTTTATGATCTCTTTCTTTTTGTGTTGGCTTTTTCTTTCTATTTGATTCAAGATAGATGATATTTGTTAGGATTTGGATTAGTTCTGAATGGTCTTTCATCCTTCTTCTATTGTGAAATTTGACTTCCTTCATATTTTCTTGAATCAACGTACATAGAAATATAATTTTTACTAGACGTATTGCCTTAGAACATATTAATTGTAATTACAATACATTTTACAAACTTTTTCTGTTAAAGATGAGTTTATCTAGTTTACAATTTAGTCTCAGAAATCAATTTTCGACTTATAAGGAAATGTGTAGACTTTTTTGAGTTAACGTATATTAAATTCAACATTTTTATTAACTCTTTCTTTTTGTGTTGGCTTTGCCTTTCTATTTGATTCAAGATAGATTAAATTTGTTAGGATTTGGATTTTTTCTGCAAGGTCTTTCATCCTTCTTCTATTGTGAAATTTGACTTGCTTCATATTTTCTTGAATCAATGTACATAGAAATGCAATTTTTTCTAGACGTATTGCCTTAGAACATATTAATTGTAATTACAATACATTTTTCAAACTTTTTCTGTTAAAGATGAGTTTATCTGGTTTACAATTTAGTCTCAGAAATCAATTTTCGACTTATAACGAAATGTGTAGACTTTTTTGACTTAACGTATATAAAATTCAACATTTTTATGAACTCTTTCTTTTTGTGTCGGCTTTGTCTTTCTATTTGATTCAAGATAGATGAAATTTGTTAGGATTTGGATTAGTTCTGCATGGTCTTTCATCCTTCTTCTATTTCGAAATTTGACTTCCTTCATATTTTCTTGAATCAACATACATAGAAATGCAATTTTTACTAGACGTATTGCCTTAGAACATATTAATTGTAATTACAATACACTTGTATTGGCTTTGTATTTCAATTTGATTCAAATAGATGAAATTTGTTAGGATTTGGATTAGTTCTGCAAGGTCTTTCATACTTCTTCTATTGTGAAATTTGACTTCCTTCATATTTTCTTGAATCAACGTACATAGAAATGCAATTTTTACTAGACGTATTGCCTTAGAACATATTAATTGTAATTACAATACATTTTTCAAACTTTTTTTGTGAAAGATGACTTTATCTAGTTTACAATTTAATCTCAGAAATAAATTTCTGACTTATAACGAAATGTGTAAACTTTTTTGAGTTAACATATATTAAATTCAACATTTTTATGAACTCTTTCTTTTTGTGTTGGCTTTGTCTTTCTATTTGATTCAAGATAGATGAAATTTGTTAGGATTTCGATTAGTACTGCATGGTCTTTCATCCTTCTTCTATTGTGAAATTTGACTTCGTTCATATTTTCTTGAATCAACGTACATAGAAATGCAATTTTTACTAGACGTATTGTCTAAGAACATATTAATTGTAATTACAATACATTTTTCAAACTTTTTCTGTTAAAGATGAGTTTTTCTAGTTTTCAATTTAGTCTCAGAAATCAATTTCCGACTTATAACGAAATGTGTAGACTTTTTTTAGTTAACGTATATCAAATTCAACATTTTTATGAACTCTTTCTTTTTGTGTTGGCTTTGTCTTTCTATTTGATTCAAGATAGATGAAATTTTTTAGGATTTGGATTAGTTCTGCATGGTCTTTCATCCTTCTTCGATTGTGAAATTTGACTTCCTTCATATTTTCTTGAATCAACGTACATAGAAATGCACTTTTTACTACACGTATTGGCTTAGAACATATTAATTGTAATTATAATACATTTTTCAAACTTTTTATGATAAAGATGAGTTTATCTAGTTTACAATTTAGTCTCAGAAATCAATTCCGACTTATAACGAAATGTGTAGACTATTTTGAGTTAACGTTTATAAAATTAAACATTTTTATGAACTCTTTCTTTTTATGTTGGCTTTTTCTTTCTATTTGATTCAAATAGATGAAATGTGTTACAATTTGGATTAGTTCTGGCTGGTCTTTCATCCTTCTTCAATTGTGAAATTTGGCTTCCTTCATATTTTCTTGAATTAACGTACATAGAAATGCAATTTTTACTAGACATAATTCCTTAGAACATATAATTTGTGATTAAAATACATTTTTTAAACTTTTTCTGTTAATGATGAGTTTATCTAGTTTACAATTTAGTGTCAGAACTCAATTTCCGACTTATACCGAAGTTTGTAGACTTTTTTGAGTTAACAAATATAAAATTCAACATTTTTATGAACTCTTTCTTTTTGTGTTGGCTTTGTCTTTCTATTTGATTCAAGATAGATGAAATTTGTTAGGATTTGGATTCGTTCTGCATGGTCTTTCATCCTTCTTCGATTGTGAAATTTGACTTCCTTCATATTTTCTTGAATCAACGTACATAGAAATGCAATTTTTACTAGACGTATTGCCTTAGACCATATTAATTGTAATTACAATACATTTCTCAAACTTTTTTTGTTAAAGATGACTTTATCTAGTTTACAATTTAGTCTCAGAAATAAATTTCTGACTTATAACGAAATGTGTAAACTTTTTTGAGTTAACATATATTAAATTCAAAATTTTTATGAACTCTTTCTTTTTGTGTT
>NW_020649637.1:331861-359606 GCF_003573695.1 Papaver somniferum
GATTCAAGATAGATGAAATTTGTTAGGATTGGGATTAGTTCTGCATGGTCTTTCATCCTTCTTCTATTGTGAAATTTGACTTGCTTCATATTTTCCTGAATCAACGTACATCGAAATATAATTTTTACTAGACGTATTGCCTTAGAACATATTAATTGTAATTACAATACATTTCACAAACATTTTCTGTTAATGATGAGTTTATCTAGTTTACAATTTAGTCTCAGAAATCAATTTTAGATGTATAACGAAGTGTGTAGACTTTTTTGAGTTAACAAATATAAAATTCAACATTTTTATGAACTCCTTCTTTGTGTGTTGGCTTTGTCTTTCTATTTGATTCAAGATAGATGAAATTTGTTAGGATTTGGATTAGTTCTGCATGGTCTTTCATCCTTCTTCTATTGTGAAATTTGACTTCATATTTTCTTGAATCAACGTACACAGAAATGCAATTTTTACTAGACGTTTTGCCTATGAACATATTAATTGTAATTACAATACATTTTTCAAACTTTTTTTGTTAAAGATGAGTTTATCTAGTTTACAATTTAGTCTCAGAAATCAATTTCTGACTTATAACGAAGTCTATAGACTTTTTTGAGTTAACGTGTATTAAATTCAACATTTTTATGAACTCTTTATTTTTGTATTGGCTTTGTCTTTCAATTTGATTCAAATCGATGAAATTTGTTACAATTTGGATAAGTTCTGGCTTGTCTTTCATCCTTCTTCTATTGTGAAATTTGGCTTCCTTCATATTTTCTTGAATTAACGTACATAGAAATGCAATTTTTACTAGACGTAATTCCTTAGAACATATAATTTGTGATTAAAAAACATTTTTCAAACTTTTTTTTGTTAATGATGAGTTTATCTAGTTTACAATTTAGTCTCAGAACTCAATTTCCGACTTATACCGAAGTTTGTAGACTTTTTTGAGTTAACGTATATATAATTCAACATTTTTATGAACTCTTTCTTTTTGTGATTGATTTGTCTTTCTATTTGATTCAAGATAGATGAAATTTGTTAGGATTTGGATTAGTTCTGCATGGTCTTTCATCCTTCTTATATTGTGAAATTTGACTTCCTTCATATTTTGTTGAATCAACGTACATAGAAATGCAATTTTTACTAGACGTATTGCCTTAGAACATATTAATTGTAATTACAATACATTTTACAAATTTTTTCTGTTAAAGATGAGTTTATTTAGTTTACAATTTAGTCTCAGAAATCAATTTCCGACTTATAACGAAATGTGTCAAATTTTTTGAGTTAACGTATATAAAATTCAACATTTTTATGAACTCTTTCTTTTTGTGTTGGCTTTGTCTTTCTATTTGATTCAAGAATGATGATATTTGTTAGGATTTGGATTAGTTCTGCATGGTCTTTCATCCTTCTTCTATTGTAAAATTTGACTTCCTTCATATTTTGTTGAATCAACGTACATTGAAATGCAATTTTTACTAGACGTATTGCCTTATAACATATTAATTATAATTACAATACATTTTTCAAACTTTTTCTGTTAAAGATGAGTTTATCTAGTTTAGAAATTAGTCTCAAAAATCAATTTTCGACTTATAACGAAATGTGTAGACTTTTTTGAGTTAACGTATATAAAATCAACATTTTTATGAACTCTTTCTTTTTGTGTTTGCTTTGTCTTTCTATTTGATTCAAGATAGATGAAATTTGTTAGGATTGGGATTAGTTCTGCATGGTCTTTCATCCTTCTTCTATTGTGAAATTTGTCTTGCTTCATATTTTCCTGAATCAACGTACATCGAAATATAATTTTTACTAGACGTATTGCCTTAGAACATATTAATTGTAATTACAATACATTTCACAAACATTTTCTGTTAATGATGAGTTTATCTAGTTTACAATTTAGTCTCAGAAATCAATTTCAGATGTATAACGAAGTGTGTAGACTTTTTTGAGTTAACAAATATAAAATTCAACATTTTTATGAACTCCTTCTTTGTGTGTTGGCTTTTGTCTTTCTATTTGATTCAAGATAGATGAAATTTGTTAGGATTTGGATTAGTTCTGCATGGTCTTTCATCCTTCTTCTATTGTGAAATTTGACTTCATATTTTCTTGAATCAACGTACACAGAAATGCAATTTTTACTAGACGTTTTGCCTATGAACATATTAATTGTAATTACAATACATTTTCCAAACTTTTTTTGTTAAAGATGAGTTTATCTTGTTTACAATTTAGTCTCAGAAATCAATTTCTGACTTATAACGAAGTCTATAGACTTTTTTGAGTTAACGTGTATTAAATTCAACATTTTTATGGACTCTTTATTTTTGTATTGGCTTTGTCTTTCAATTTGATTCAAATCGATGAAATTTGTTACAATTTGGATAAGTTCTGGCTTGTCTTTCATCCTTCTTCTATTGTGAAATTTGGCTTCCTTCATATTTTCTTGAATTAACGTACATAGAAATGCAATTTTTACTAGACGTAATTCCTTAGAACATATAATTTGTGATTAAAAAACATTTTTCAAACTTTTTTTGTTAATGATGAGTTTATCTAGGTTACAATTTAGTCTCAGAACTCAATTTCCGACTTATACCGAAGTTTGTAGACTTTTTTGAGTTAACGTATATATAATTCAACATTTTTATGAACTCTTTCTTTTTGTGGTTGATTTGTCTTTCTATTTGATTCAAGATAGATGAAATTTGTTAGGATTTGGATTAGTTCTGCATGGTCTTTCATCCTTCTTATATTGTGAAATTTGACTTCCTTCATATTTTGTTGAATCAACGTACATAGAAATGCAATTTTTACTAGACGTATTGCCTTAGAACATATTAATTGTAATTACAATACATTTTACAAAATTTTTCTGTTAAAGATGAGTTTATTTAGTTTACAATTTAGTCTCAGAAATCAATTTCCGACTTATAACGAAATGTGTCAAATTTTTTGAGTTAACGTATATAAAATTCAACATTTTTATGAACTCTTTCTTTTTGTGTTGGCTTTGTCTTTCTATTTGATTCAAGAATGATGATATTTGTTAGGATTTGGATTAGTTCTGCATGGTCTTTCATCCTTCTTATATTGTGAAATTTGACTTCCTTCATATTTTGTTGAATCAACGTACATTGAAATGCAATTTTTACTAGATGTATTGCCTTATAACATATTAATTATAATTACAATACATTTTTCAAACTTTTTCTGTTAAAGATGAGTTTATCTAGTTTAGAAATTAGTCTCAAAAATCAATTTTCGACTTATAACGAAATGTGTAGACTTTTTGAGTTAACGTATATAAAATCAACATTTTTATGAACTCTTTCTTTTTGTGTTTTCTTTGTCTTTCTATTTGATTCAAGATAGATGAAATTTGTTAGGATTGGGATTAGTTCTGCATGGTCTTTCATCCTTCTTCTATTGTGAAATTTGACTTGCTTCATATTTTCTTGAATCAACGTACATAGAAATATAATTTTTACTAGACGTTTTGCCTTAGAACATATTAATTGTAATTACAATACATTTTTCAAACTTTTTCTGTTAATGATGAGTTTATCTAGTTTACAATTTAGTCTCAGAAATCAATTTTCGACTTATAACGAAATGTGTCGACTTTTTTAAGTTAACTTATATAAAATTCAACATTTTTATGATCTCTTTCTTTTTGTGTTGGCTTTGTCTTTCTATTTGATTCAAGATAGATGATATTTGTTAGGATTTGGATTAGTGCTGCATGGTCTTTCATCCTTCTTCTATTGTGAAATTTGACTTCCTTCATATTTTCTTGAATCAACGTACATAGAAATGCAATTTTTACTAGACGTATTGCCTTAGAACATATTAATTGTAATTACAATACATTTTTCAAACTTTTTCTGTTAAAGATGAGTTTATCTAGTTTACAATTTAGTCTCAGAAATCAATTGCGACTTATAACGAAATGTGTAGACTATTTTGAGTTAACGTTTATAAAATTAAACATTTTTATGAACTCTTTCTTTTTGTGTTGGATTTGTCTTTCTATTTGATTCAAGATAGATGAAATTTGTTAGGATTTGGATTCGTTCTGCATGGTCTTTCATCCTTCTTCTATTGTGAAATTTGACTTCCTTCATATTTTCTTGAATCAACGTACATAGAAATGCAATTTTTACTAGACGTATTGCCTTAGACCATATTAATTGTAATTACAATACATTTCTCAAACTTTTTTTGTTAAAGATGACTTTATCTAGTTTACAATTTAGTCTCAGAAATAAATTTCTGACTTATAACGAAATGTGTAAACTTTTTTGAGTTAACATATATTAAATTCAAAATTCTTATGAACTCTTTCTTTTTGTGTTGGCTTTGTCTTTCTATTTGATTCAAGATAGATGAAATTTGTTAGGATTGGGATTAGTACTGCATGGTCTTTCATCCTTCTTCTATTGTGAAATTTGACTTGCTTCATATTTTCTTGAATCAACGTACATAGAAATATAATTTTTACTAGACGTATTGCCTTAGAACATATTAATTGTAATTACAATACATTTTACGAACTTTTTCTGTTAATGATGAGTTTATCTAGTTTACAATTTAGTTTCGGAAATCAATTTCCGACTTATAACGAAATGTGTAGACTTTTTTGAGTTAACGTATATAAAATTGAACATTTTTATGAGCTCTTTCTTTTTGTGTTGGCTTTGTCTTTCTATTTGATTCAAGATAGATGAAATTTGTTAGGATTTGGATTAGTTCTGCAAGGTTTTTCATCCTTCTTCTATTGTGAAATTTGACTTCCTTCATATTTTGTTGAATCAACGTACATAGAAATGCAATTTTTACTAGATGTATTGCCTTAGAACATATTAATTGTAATTACAATACATTTTTCAAACTTTTTCTGTTAAAGATGAGTTTATCTAGTTTACAATTTAGTCTCAGAAATCAATTTTCGACTTATAACGAAATGTGTCGACTTTTTTGAGTTAACGTATATAAAATTCAACATTTTTATGATCTCTTTCTTTTTGTGTTGGCTTTGTCTTTCTATTTGATTCAAGATAGATGATATTTGTTAGGATTTGGATTAGTTCTGCATGGTCTTTCATCCTTCTTCTATTGTGAAATTTGACTTCCTTCATATTTTCTTGAATCAACGTACATAGAAATATAATTTTTACTAGACGTATTGCCTTAGAACATATTAATTGTAATTACAATACATTTTACAAACTTTTTCTGTTAAAGATGAGTTTATCTAGTTTACAATTTAGTCTCAGAAATCAATTTTCGACTTATAACGAAATGTGTCAAATTTTTTGAGTTAACGTATATAAAATTCAACATTTTTATGATCTCTTTCTTTTTGTGTTGGCTTTGTCTTTCTATTTGATTCAAGATAGATGATATTTGTTAGGATTTGGATTAGTTCTGCATGGTCTTTCATCCTTCTTCTATTGTGAAATTTGACTTCCTTCATATTTTCTTGAATCAACGTACATAGAAATGCAATTTTTACTAGACGTATTGCCTTAGAACATATTAATTGTAATTACAATACATTTTTCAAACTTTTTCTGTTAAAGATGAGTTTATCTAGTTTACAATTTAGTCTCAGAAATCAATTGCGACTTATAACGAAATGTGTAGACTATTTTGAGTTAACGTTTATAAAATTAAACATTTTTTATGAACTCTTTCTTTTTGTGTTGGCTTTGTCTTTCTATTTGATTCAAGATAGATGAAATTTGTTAGGATTGGGATTAGTTCTGCATGGTCTTTCATCCTTCTTCTATTGTGAAATTTGACTTGCTTCATATTTTCTTGAATCAACGTACATAGAAATATAATTTTTACTAGACGTATTGCCTTAGAACATATTAATTGTAATTACAATACATTTTACAAACTTTTTCTGTTAAAGATGAGTTTATCTAGTTTACAATTTAGTCTCAGAAATCAATTTTCGACTTATACCGAAGTTTGTAGACTTTTTTGAGTTAACGTATATATAATTCAACATTTTTATGAACTCTTTCTTTTTGTGTTGTCTTTGTCTTTCTATTTGATTCAAGATAGATGAAATTTGTTAGGATTTGTATTAGTTCTGCATGGTCTTTCATCCTTCTTTTATTGTGAAATCTGACTTCCTTCATATTTTCTTGAATCAACGTACATAGAAATGCAATTTTTACTAGACGTATTGCCTTAGACCATATTAATTGTAATTACAATACATTTCTCAAACTTTTTTTGTTAAAGATGACTTTATCTAGTTTACAATTTAGTCTCAGAAATAAATTTCTGACTTATAACGAAATGTGTAAACTTTTTTGAGTTAACATATATTAAATTCAAAATTTTTATGAACTCTTTCTTTTTGTGTTGGCTTTGTCTTTCTATTTGATTCAAGATAGATGAAATTTGTTAGGATTGGGATAAGCTCTGCATGGTCTTTCATCCTTCTTCTATTGTGAAATTTGAATTGCTTCATATTTTCTTGAATCAACGTACATAGAAATATAATTTTTACTAGACGTATTGCCTTAGAACATATTAATTGTAATTACAATACATTTTAAAAACTTTTTCTGTTAATGATGAGTTTATCTAGTTTACAATTTAGTTTCATAAATCAATTTCCGACTTATAACGAAATGTGTAGACTTTTTTGAGTTAACGTATATAAAATTCAACATTTTTATGAGCTCTTTCTTTTTGTGTTGGCTTTGTCTTTCTATTTGATTCAAGATAGATGAAATTTGTTAGGATTTGGATTAGTTCTGCAAGGTTTTTCATCCTTCTTCTATTGTGAAATTTGACTTCCTTCATATTTTGTTCAATCAACGTACATAGAAATGCAATTTTTACTAGATGTATTGCCTTAGAACATATTAATTGTAATTACAATACATTTTTCAAACTTTTTCTGTTAAAGATGAGTTTATCTAGTTTACAATTTAGTCTCAGAAATCAATTTTCGACTTATAACGAAATGTGTAGACTTTTTTGAGTTAACGTATATAAAATTCAACATTTTTATGATCTCTTTCTTTTTGTGTTGGCTTTGTCTTTCTATTTGATCCAAGATAGATGATATTTGTTAGGATTTGGATTAGTTCTGCATGGTCTTTCATCCTTCTTCTATTGTGAAATTTGACTCCCTTCATATTTTCTTGAATCAACGTACATAGAAATGCAATTTTTACTAGACGTAGTGCCTTAGAACTTATTAATTGTAATTACAATACATTTTTCAAACTTTTTCTGTTAAAGATGAGTTTATCTAGTTTACAATTTAGTCTCAGAAATCAATTGCGACTTATAACAAAATGTGTAGACTATTTTGAGTTAACGTTTATAAAATTAAACATTTTTATGAACTCTTTCTTTTTGTGTTGGCTTTGTCTTTCTATTTGATTCAAGATAGATGAAATTTGTTAGGATTGGGATTAGTTCTGCATGGTCTTTCATCCTTCTTCTATTGTGAAATTTGACTTGCTTCATATTTTCTTGAATCAACGTACATAGAAATATAATTTTTACTAGACGTATTGCCTTAGAACATATTAATTGTAATTACAATACATTTTACAAACTTTTTCTGTTAAAGATGAGTTTATCTAGTTTACAATTTAGTCTCAGAAATCAATTTTCGACTTATAACGAAATGTGTCGACTTTTTTGAGTTAACGTATATAAAATTCAACATTTTTATGATCTCTTTCTTTTTGTGTTGGCTTTGTCTTTCTATTTGATTCAAGATAGATGATATTTGTTAGGATTTGGATTTGGATTAGTTCTGCATGGTCTTTCTACCTTCTTCTATTGTGAAATTTGACTTCCTTCATATTTTCTTGAATCAACGTACATAGAAATGCAATTTTTACTAGACGTATTGCCTTAGAACATATTAATTGTAATTACAATACATTTTTCAAACTTTTTCTGTTAAAGATGAGTTTATCTAGTTTACAATTTAGTCTCAGAAATCAATTGCGACTTATAACGAAATGTGTAGACTATTTTGAGTTAACGTATATAAAATTCAACATTTTTATGAACTCTTTCTTTTTGTGTTGGCTTTGTCTTTCTATTTGATTCAAGATAGATGAAATTTGTTAGGATTTGGATTACCTCTGCATGGTCTTGCATCCTTCTTCTATTGTGAAATTTGACTTTCTTCATATTTTCTTGAATCAACGTACATAGAAATGCAATTATTACTAGACGTTTTGCCTATGAACATATTAATTGTAATTACAATACATTTTTCAAACTTTTTTTGTTAAAAATTAGTTTATCTAGTTTACAATTTAGTCTCAGAAATCAATTTCTGACTTATAACGAAGTCTATAGACTTTTTTGAGTTAACGTTTATTAAATTCAACGTATTCGGCGCGTATTCGGTGCTCTTGGATTTGGAAAATTCTGGATTCGGCGCGTATTTCTATTCTTCTTAATGGTAGTCCGGAGGGTTATTTCAAGATTAATAGGGGATTACGGCAGGGGGATCCTCTATCTCCTCTGATTTTTGTTTTGATTGAGGATGTGCTTAGCCGCAACATCTCTAAACTCTTTCAGAATAAGGATATGGCTTATATGGTAAAACGTAAGGGTATTGCTCCTACTCATTTATTTTTTGATGATGATATTATGATTTTTTGCAAGGGAAATATGAAGAGTGTGAAGAATCTGGTGAAACTTTTGGAGAATTACCAACAAGCTTCTGGTCAGAGGGTTTGTAGGGAGAAGAGCAAGATCTACTTTGGTGGTGGGACTTTGAGTAGGCGCCAGACCATTGCTTCTTTCTTAGGTATGGCAATTTCTAACTTTCCTGATAGATATTTGGGAGTTAAGGTGATGCCGGGGATGGTTAAGTATAGTCACATCAGCAACGTTGTTCATAAGTTGAGGGATCAACTTTCGGTTCTGAAAGGTAAGATGTTATCTTTTCAGGATAGGGTTGTGCTTGTTAAGAATGTTCTTTCGAGTTATTCTATTCATAACATGGCTGTGTACAAATGGCCGGTAAAATTCACACTTCAGTGTGAGCGTGTGATTCGTAATTTTCTGTGGTCGGGTGATTCTAATCTTTCTAGAGCTTTTGTAGTTGGTTTTGATAAGATTTGTAGTCCTTTAAAGGAAGGTGGTCTTGGGATCACTAGCCTAAGGACTATGAATAAAGCTTTGCTGATGAAATTGTGGTGGGCTATAAAATCTTCTCGTAAGAGGTGGGCGAGGTTTTTGGAAGCCAAATTCACTTGTAAGGATGGTCGTATTAAGATGGCAGGGGTGAAATCTTCTATTCTTCCAGGTCTTCGTTGGGTTCATAAGGAGATGGTGAACAACACGAAATGTTTTATTGGTGACGGTAGGGATACTTCTTTATTCTTTGATATATGGTATGGAAATACAACCTTAGCTAGTGTTTTAAATCGCATGGATTTAGACAGATCAGCTCGTGTGAGTGATATTATTGTGCAAGGTGATTGGCAGATTCATGGAGTTCATTCACAAAACCTTTTAGGTGCTGGTGTGTTGCAACAGGATTTACCAAAAATTCATATGGGAGTGGATAGGCGTTTTTGGATGCCTGATTTACAAGGTAAATTTACTGTCAAGTCAGCTAGGGAATTGATTAGGAAGAAATATCCTATTTTGAAGCAGGCGGGGTTGTTATGGAAGAGGGTGGTGCATCCTTCTTTGGCGGCTCAAAACTGGAAGTTTATTCGTGGTGCGTGTGCTACTCTTGATAAGGTACGTAGTAGATTTAAAATTCAACTTGCATCTAAATGTAGTGTGTGTCAGATTGAGGAGGAGTCTCTCCATCATATTCTTTGGAGCTGTAATTTTGCGCGTCAAGCTTGGAAGTGGATTGAAGGTATTTTCAAAATTAAACCTAATTATGATATCATTACTTCTTACCAAAAGGCAAAAAATCATAGTGGTATTGTTAAGGATTTGTGGTTGGTAGTGAATTTGGTTGTGCGATCAGAATTATGGTTCACTAGGAATAAAAAAGTGTATGAAAAGAAGAAACCTTGTTGGTCTTTATTTCAAAAACGTGTTTTTAGTCTGATGCAAGATTATTCAGTTCGTATGAAGAGTTATATGCATAATTCTATGGATGACTTGAGAATTCTAGATTTCTTTAGGGTTCGGCATAGAAAGGTGAAGTTTATTGATCCCAAGGAGTATTTTTGGTTTCCTCCTAATGATAATGAATTGCTTTTGTGCACGGATGGCGCATCAAGAGGTAATCCTGGTGTGGCGGGAGCTGGTGCTGTTGCAAGGAATGCAAATTGTGAAGTGGTAGGTGCAATGTGTATTGGTTTGGGAGTTACTTCTAATTATTTGGCTGAATTGTATGGTATTATTGTGGGTATGGAGTGGGCAGTTCAGTGGGGTTATACGTGCATTGTTATTAGATCAGATTCTACAAGTGTGTTGAGGGCTTTAGAAGAAGATAACGTTCCTTGGTTTGCTAGGCAAAGATGGATGGAAGTTAAAGGTTTATATGGTTCAATTCGTTTTGAGCATTCTTTTAGAGAGGCAAATTTTGCAGCTGATACAATGGCAAAGCGTGGTTGTTTATTAGAGGACGGGGTTGGTTTTCACTTTGAAGGTCGACCAGTTTTTTTAAGTTCTATTGAGTTTCCAAATGTAATTTATTATCGTTTTAAATAGGTTTTAGGAGTTTTTTAGGGGTTTCTCTGATCCCTTTTCTCCTTCACCTATCTTGTAAATATCTTTTTATATCAATATATTTGACTTAGCAAAAAAAAAGTTTATTAAATTCAACATTTTTATGAACTCTTTATTTTTGTATTGGCTTTGACTTTCAATTTGATTCAAATAGATGAAATTTCTTACAATTTGGATTAGTTCTGGCTGGTCTTTCATCCTTCTTCTATTGTGAAATTTGGCTTCCTTCATCTTTTCTTAAATTAACGTACATAGAAATGCAATTTTTACTAGACGTAATTCCTTAGAACATATAATTTATGATTAAAATATATTTTCAAACTTTTTTTGTTAATGATGAGTTTATCTAGTTTGCAATTTAGTCTCAGAACTCAATTTCCGACTTATACCGAAGTTTGTAGACTTTTTTGAGTTAACGTATATATAATTCAACATTTTTATGAACTCTTTCTTTTTGTGTTGGATTTGTCTTTCTATTTGATTCAAGATAGATGAAATTTGTTAGGATTTGGATTAGTTCTGCATGGTCTTTCATCCTTCTTATATTGTGAAATTTGACTTCCTTCATATTTTGTTGAATCAACGTACATAGAAATGCAATTTTTACTAGACGTATTGCCTTAGAACATATTAATTGTAATTACAATACATTTTACAAATTTTTTCTGTTAAAGATGAGTTTATCTAGTTTACAATTTAGTCTCAGAAATCAATTTCCGACTTATAACGAAATGTGTCAAATTTTTTGAGTTAACGTATATAAAATTCAACATTTTTATGAACTCTTTCTTTTTGTGTTGGCTTTGTATTTCTATTTGATTCAAGATAGATGATATTTGTTAGGATTTGGATTAGTTCTGCATGGTCTTTCATCTTTCTTCTATTGTGAAATTTGGCTTCCTTTATATTTTGTTGAATCAACGTACATTGAAATGCAATTTTTACTAGACGTATTGCATTATAACATATTAATTATAATTACAATACATTTTTCAAACTTTTCTGTTAAAGATGAGTTTATCTAGTTTAGAAATTAGTCTCAAAAATCAATTTTCGACTTATAACGAAATGTGTAGACTTTTTTGAGTTAACGTATATAAAATTCAACATTTTTATGAACTCTTTCTTTTTGTGTTGGCTTTGTCATCCTATTTGATTCAAGATAGATGAAATTTGTTAGGATTTGGATTAGTTCTGCATGGTCTTTCATCCTTCTTCTATTGTGAAATTTGACTTCCTTCATATTTTCTTGAATCAACGTACATAGAAATGTAATTTTTACTATACGTATTGCGTTAGACCATATTAATTGTAATTACAATACATTTCTCAAACTTTTTTTGTTAAAGACGACTTCATCTAGTTTACAATTCAGTCTCAGAAATGAATTTCTGACTTATAACGAAATGTGTAAACTTTTTTGAGTTAACATATATTAAATTCAAAAATTTTATGAACTCTTTCTTTTTGTGTTTGCTTTGTCTTTCTATTTGATTCAAGATAGATGATATTTGTTAGGATTTGGATTAGTTATGCATGGTCTTTCATCCTTCTTCTATTGTGAAATTTGACTTCCTTCATATTTTCTTGAATCAACGTACATAGAAATGCAATTTTTACTAGACGTATTGCCTTAGAACATATTAATTGTAATTACAATACATTTTTCAAACTTTTTCTGTTAAAGATGAGTTTATCTAGTTTACAATTTAGTCTCAGAAATCAATTGCCACTTATAACGAAATGTGTAGACTATTTTGAGTTAACGTATATAAAATTCAACATTTTTATGATCTCTTTCTTTTTGTGTTGGATTTGTCTTTCTATTTGATTCAAGATAGATGATATTTGTTAGGATTTGGATTTGGATTAGTTATGCATGGTCTTTCATCCTTCTTCTATTGTGAAATTTGACTTCCTTCATATTTTCTTGAATCAACGTACATAGAAATGCAATTTTTACTAGACGTATTGCCTTAGAACATATTAATTATAATTACAATACATTTTTCAAACTTTTTCTGTTAAAGATGAGTTTATCTAGTTTACAATTTAGTCTCAGAAATCAATTGCGACTTATAACGAAATCTGTAGACTATTTTGAGTTAACGTTTATAAAATTAAACATTTTTATGAACTCTTTCTTTTTGTGTTGGCTTTGTCTTTCTATTTGATTCAAGATAGATGAAATTTGTTAGGATTTGGATTCGTTCTGCATGGTCTTTCATCCTTCTTCTATTGTGAAATTTGACTTCCTTCATATTTTCTTGAATCAACGTACATAGAAATGCAATTTTTACTAGACGTATTGCCTTAGACCATATTAATTGTAATTACAATACATTTCTCAAACTTTTTTTGTTAAAGATGACTTTATCTAGTTTACAATTTAGTCTCAGAAATAAATTTCTGACTTATAACGAAATGTGTAAACTCTTTTGAGTTAACATATATTAAATTCAAAATTTTTATGAACTCTTTCTTTTTGTGTTGGCTTTGTCTTTCTATTTGATTCAAGATAGATGAAATTTGTTAGGATTAGGATTAGTTGTGCATGGTCTTTCATCCTTCTTCTATTGTGAAATTTGACTTGCTTCATATTTTCTTGAATCAACGTACATAGAAATATAATTTTTACTAGACGTATTGCCTTAGAACATATTAATTGTAATTACAATACATTTTACAAACTTTTTCTGTTAATGATGAGTTTATCTAGTTTACAATTTAGTTTCAGAAATCAATTTCCGACTTATAACGAAATGTGTAGACTTTTTTGAGTTAACGTATATAAAATTCAACATTTTTATGAGCTCTTTCTTTTTGTGTTGGCTTTGTCTTTCTATTTGATTCAAGATAGATGAAATTTGTTAGGATTTGGATTAGTTCTCCAAGGTTTTTCATCCTTCTTCTATTGTGAAATTTGACTTCCTTCATATTTTGTTGAATCAACGTACATAGAAATGCAATTTTTACTAGATGTATTGCCTTAGAACATATTAATTGTAATTACAATACATTTTTCAAACTTTTTCTGTTAAAGATGAGTTTATCTAGTTTACAATTTAGTCTCAGAAATCAATTTTCGACTTATAACGAAATGTGTAGACTATTTTGAGTTAACGTTTATAAAATTAAACATTTTTATGAACTCTTTCTTTTTGTGTTGGCTTTGTCTTTCTATTTGATTCAAGATAGATGAAATTTATTAGGATTGGGATTAGTTCTGCATGGTCTTTCATCCTTCTTCTATTGTGAAATTTGACTTGCTTCATATTTTCTTGAATCAACGTACATAGAAATATAATTTTTACTAGACGTATTGCCTTAGAACATATTAATTGTAATTACAATACATTTTTCAAATTTTTTCTGTTAAAGATGAGTTTATCTAGTTTACAATTTAGTCTCAGAAATCAATTTTCGACTTATACCGAAGTTTGTAGACTTTTTTGAGTTAACGTATATATAATTCAACATTTTTATGAACTCTTTCTTTTTGTGTTGTCTTTGTCTTTCTATTTGATTCAAGATAGATGAAATTTGTTAGGATTTGGATTAGTTCTGCATGGTCTTTCATCCTTCTTTTATTGTGAAATCTGACTTCCTTCATATTTTCTTGAATCAACGTACATAGAAATGCAATTTTTACTAGACGTATTGCCTTAGACCATATTAATTGTAATTACAATACATTTCTCAAACTTTTTTTGTTAAAGATGACTTTATCTAGTTTACAATTTAGTCTCAGAAATAAATTTCTGACTTATAACGAAATGTGTAAACTTTTTTGAGTTAACATATATTAAATTCAAAATTTTTATGAACTCTTTCTTTTTGTGTTGGCTTTGTCTTTCTATTTGATTCAAGATAGATGAAATTTGTTAGGATTGGGATAAGCTCTGCATGGTCTTTCATCCTTCTTCTATTGTGAAATTTGAATTGCTTCATATTTTCTTGAATCAACGTACATAGAAATATAATTTTTACTAGACGTATTGCCTTAGAACATATTAATTGTAATTACAATACATTTTAAAAACTTTTTCTGTTAATGATGAGTTTATCTAGTTTACAATTTAGTTTCATAAATCAATTTCCGACTTATAACGAAATGTGTAGACTTTTTTGAGTTAACGTATATAAAATTCAACATTTTTATGAGCTCTTTCTTTTTGTGTTGGCTTTGTCTTTCTATTTGATTCAAGATAGATGAAATTTGTTAGGATTTGGATTAGTTCTGCAAGGTTTTTCATCCTTCTTCTATTGTGAAATTTGACTTCCTTCATATTTTGTTGAATCAACGTACATAGAAATGCAATTTTTACTAGATGTATTGCCTTAGAACATATTAATTGTAATTACAATACATTTTTAAAACTTTTTCTGTTAAAGATGAGTTTATCTAGTTTACAATTTAGTCACAGAAATCAATTTTCGACTTATAACGAAATGTGTAGACTATTTTGAGTTAACGTTTATAAAATTAAACATTTTTATGAACTCTTTCTTTTTGTGTTGGCTTTGTCTTTCTATTTGATTCAAGATAGATGAAATTTGTTAGGATTTGGATTAGTTCTCCAAGGTTTTTCATCCTTCTTCTATTGTGAAATTTGACTTCCTTCATATTTTGTTGAATCAACGTACATAGAAATGCAATTTTTACTAGATGTATTGCCTTAGAACATATTAATTGTAATTACAATACATTTTTCAAACTTTTTCTGTTAAAGATGAGTTTATCTAGTTTACAATTTAGTCTCAGAAATCAATTTTCGACTTATAACGAAATGTGTAGACTTTTTTGAGTTAACGTATATAAAATTCAACATTTTTATGATCTCTTTCTTTTTGTGTTGGCTTTGTCTTTCTATTTGATTCAAGATAGATGATATTTGTTAGGATTTGGATTAGTTCTGCATGGTCTTTCATCCTTCTTCTATTGTGAAATTTGACTCCCTTCATATTTTCTTGAATCAACGTACATAGAAATGCAATTTTTACTAGACGTAGTGCCTTAGAACTTATTAATTGTAATTACAATACATTATTCAAACTTTTTCTGTTAAAGATGAGTTTATCTAGTTTACAATTTAGTCTCAGAAATCAATTGCGACTTATAACAAAATGTGTAGACTATTTTGAGTTAACGTTTATAAAATTAAACATTTTTATGAACTCTTTCTTTTTGTGTTGGCTTTGTCTTTCTATTTGATTCAAGATAGATGAAATTTGTTAGGATTGGGATTAGTTCTGCATGGTCTTTCATCCTTCTTCTATTGTGAAATTTGACTTGCTTCATATTTTCTTGAATCAACGTACATAGAAATATAATTTTTACTAGACGTATTGCCTTAGAACATATTAATTGTAATTACAATACATTTTACAAACTTTTTCTGTTAAAGATGAGTTTATCTAGTTTACAATTTAGTCTCAGAAATCAATTTCTGACTTATAACGAAATGTGTAGACTTTTTTGAGTTAACGTGTATAAAATTCAACATTTTTATGAACTCTTTATTTTTGTATTAGCTTTGTCTTTCAATTTGATTCAAATAGATGAAATTTCTTACAATTTGGATTAGTTCTGGCTGGTCTTTCATCCTTCTTCTATTGTGAAATTTGGCTTCCTTCATATTTTCTTAAATTAACGTACATAGAAATGCAATTTTTACTAGACGTATTGCCTTAGAACATATTATTTGTGATTACAATATATTTTTCAAACTTTTTCAGTTAAAGATGAGTTTATCTAGTTAACAATTTAGTCTAGGAAATCAATTTACGACTTATAACGAAGTGTGCAGACTTTTTTGAGTTAAGATATATTAAATTCAACATTTTTATGAACTCTTTCTTTTTGCGTTGGCTTTGACTTTCTATTTGATTCAAGATAGATGATATTTGTTAGGATTTGGATTAGTTCTGCATGGTCTTTCTACCTTCTTCTATTGTGAAATTTGACTTCCTTCATATTTTCTTGAATCAACGTACATAGAAATGCAATTTTTACTAGACGTATTGCCTTAGAACATATTAATTGTAATTACAATACATTTTTCAAACTTTTTCTGTTAAAGATGAGTCTATCTAGTTTACAATTTAGTCTCAGAAATCAATTTCCGACTTATAACGAAATGTGTAGACTTTTTTGAGTTAACGTATATAAAATTTTTAGATTTGTCTTTCTTTTTGTGTTGGCTTTGTCTTTCTATTTGATTCAAGATAGATAAAATTTGTTAGGATTTGGATTAGTTCTGCATGGTCTTTCATCCTTCTTCTATTGTGAAATTTGACTTCCTTCATATTTTCTTGAATCAATGTAAATAGAATTGCAATTTTTACTAGACGTATTGCCTTAGAACATATTAATATTTTTCAAACTTTTTCTGTTAAAGATGAGTTTATCTAGTTTACAATTTAGTCTCAGAAATCAATTTCCGACTTATAACGAAATGTGTAGACTTTTTTGAGTTAACGTATATAAAATTCAACATTTTTATGAACTCTTTCTTTTTGTGTTGGCTTTGTCTTTCTATTTAATCCAGATAGATGAAATTTTTTAGGATTTGGATTAGTTCTGCATGGTCTTTCATCCTTATTCTATTGTGAAATTTGACTTCCTTCATATTTTCTTGAATCAACGTAAATAGAATTGCAATTTTTACTAGATGTATTGCCTTTGAACATATTGATTGTAATTACAATACATTTTTCAAACTTTTTATGTTAAAAATGAGTCTATCTAGTTTACAATTTAATCTCAGAAATCAATTTCCGACTTATAACGAAATGTGTAAACTTTTTTGAGTTATCGTATATAAAATTCAACATTTTTATGAACTCTTTCTTTTTGTGTTGGCTTTGTCTTTCTATTTGATTCAAGATAGATGTAATTTGTTAGGATTTGGATTAGTTCTGCATGGTCTTTCTATTGTGAAATTTGACTTCCTTCATATTTTCTTGAATCAACGTACATAGAAATGCAATTTTTACTAGACGTATTGCCTTAGAACATATTTATTGTAATTACAATACATTTTTCAAACTTTTTCTGTTAAAGATGAGTTTATCTAGTTTACAATTTAGTCTCAGAAATCAATTTCCGACTTATAACGAAGTGTGTAGACTTTTTTGAGTTAACGTATATTAAATTCAACATTTTTATGAACTCTTTCTTTTTGTGTTGGATTTTTCTTTCTATTTGATTCAAGATAGATGAAATTTGTTAGGATTTGGTTTTTTTTTTGATAAGTCAAAAATTGTATTAATAGATAACAAAATTTACAAAAAGTAGATTACAAGAAAAGAGGTCACAGCAACCCCAAAAACTTGTAACACTACTTGAAACGATAATAGGAAACATTGGGATTTTCAACAGAAATTAAAAAATCAGGTTTTCCTTCATACTGAACTCCTTCTTCATTATCTAGATAACAACCATTCTTAGCCATCTTATCTGCTGAAAAGTTCACCTCTCTGAAAGTATGAATAATCCTTATAGAAATATAATGATTGCATAACCTCTCCCATCTTGTTCTTGCAAACCAAGGAATAGAAGAGCTTTGTAAAGCTTGAACTACTCCATAGGAATCAGATTGCACACAAATACGATCATAATTCCATTGCATTGCCCATTCCATACCAATTATAATTGCATATAGTTCCGCCAAATAGTTTGTAGTAACTCCAAGACCAATACTCAAAGCACCAAGAACTGCACAGCTAGAGTCTCTTGCCACCACTCCTGCTCCTGCAATGCCTGGATTCCCACGCGCTGCTCCATCACAACAAATTAGAATCTCATTAAGATCCGGAGGCTTCCATAACACTTCAATAGGCTGCTGGTGACTAACACTTCTATGAACCACACGGAAGTAATCCAACAGCATCATATCTTCCACACTGTTGCGCATAAACCCTTTTAGACGGACTGAATATTCTTGAATTAGCTTCAGCACTCTTTTAGAAAATAGACTCCAGCTCGGTTTCTGTTTCTCAAAGATGCATTTGTTGCGCATAGCCCAAAGTTCTGACCTGATTACTAAGTTCGCCACCAGCCACAAGTCACGGACAATTGCACTTCTTCCCTTCGCTGCCTTGAAAGAAGCCACAATGTCGAAATTTGCTGACATACCAAAGATACCAGAAATCCAAGACCACGCATGAGCTGCAAAAGAACAATGAAAAAGAATATGTACTAGAGATTCTTCCTCAGTTTCACACAGAACACACTTGTTAGCCAAATTAATGTTGAACCTAGATTGAATGATATCCAAAGTGGCACAAGCACCACGAATAAATTTCCAGTTTTGAGCCGCAAGTTTAGGGTGAATTTCCTTCCTCCACAGCATAGACGCTGCATTGAATCTACCATGTTTCTTACGAATAAGTTCCTTGGCAGAACTTACCGAAAAATCACCTGAAAAGTTTGGCATCCAAACTCTCTTATCTTCACCCCCATTTGGCAAAGGAAGATTATGCATATCCACACCAGCCGCGAGTAAACAGTTCAAGTGATTTTCAGAGAAAACCCATTGGTTATCCCTATAACAATCACTCACCAAAACCAATCTGTCAAGAGTAAAATCATCTAGTATCTCTGCAAAACATTTTTCTCCATACCAAACATCATAATAGAGAGAAGTAGACCTGCCATCACCAAGAAGAACTTTAGTGTTAGCCTCCACATATTTATAAACCCTTCTAATGCCTGGAAGAATGGTAGACTTCACCCCATAAGTCTTAATGTAGCCTCTTCGACTAAAAAATTTAGCCTTAAGATAACCTGCCCAATTCTTCTTAGAAGTACTGATTTTCCACCATAACTTCATCAACATTGCAAAATTCATAGTAGCCATACGAGATAAACCCAAACCCCCCTCCTCAAAAGGACAACAGATTTTATCATATGCCACCACAACAGCACGACTGACAGTAGAGTCACCAGACCAAATAAAATTCCTAATGGCACGCTCACATTGCACAATGAACTTGCTAGGCCACTTATAAATAGCCATATTATGAATAGAATAACTCGAAATAACAGATTTAACAAGCACAATGCGGTCATGAAAAGATAAAATAAAACCCTTCCAACCAGCAAGCTGGGTTTTAATCTTCTCAACCACATTTGCAATATGATGATACCTAACAGTACCAGGCATTATTTGAACACCCAAATAACGATCAGGGAAAGAAGCAACACTCATACCCAAATAATCAACAAGATAATTTCGTCTACTCAACGAACCACCACCATAATAAATTTTACTCTTTTGGCGACAAACAGATTGACCCGAAGCACGCTGATACTTACCCAACAGATCCACCAGATTATTAATGCTCCGCAAATTTCCTTTACAGAAAATCATAATATCATCAGCAAAAAAGAGATGAGTAGGAGAAATACCACCTCTAGTTACCATGTAAGACATCTTCTTCTCTGCAAAAAGCTTAGTGATATTTCTGCTAAGGACATCTTCCATCAAAACAAAGATCAAGGGAGAAAGAGGATCTCCCTGACGTAAACCTCTATTTATCTTGAAAAAACCCTCCGGACTGCCATTCAAGAGAATAGAGATTCTAGCAGAATTGAAGATATGAGAAATCCAATTGCACCAATGCTCCGAGAAACCATACCTACGAAAAACCTCCAAGACAAAAGACCAACTGACCGTGTCAAAAGCTTGAGAGATATCAAGTTTAAGGCCCAAATTACCATCCTTACGATTGATATGAAGTTCATTAATCAACTCAGAAGCAAGACTAATGTTTTCATGGATGTTACGCCCTTTCATGAAAGCCACCTGTTCTTCAGAAACAAGTTTATCTAAAACACTCCCCAGTCTAGTAGCTAAGATCTTAGTAAAGATTTTGAAGAAAAAATTACTGAGACCAATAAGACGAAAATTACGAAGAGAATTAGCACCTCTTACCTTGGGAATCAAAACAATTAGACTAGAATTTACCCCATTTGGGATATGACCAGAATTCCAGCAATAAAGAACGGCTCTTAATAAATCATCTTGAATAATATCCCAGCAGTGTCTATAGAAACATCCAGAAAACCCATCCGGCCCTGGAGCACTGTCTGCCCCTAGATCAAAAACTGCTTGCTTAATCTCCTCAGAAGATGGAATTCTGTCCATGGCTAAACTTTCCTCCTCCGAGATGCTAATATGATCATAGTCAAATAAAATAGGATCAACCTCCAGCTCCGGCCCATTAAACTTGTCCTCATAATAGTGCACAACATGATTTCTAAGCAGCTCATAATCAGAAATAGTATCGCCTGCACTGTCAACAAGTTCAGAGATAGTGTTAGAACTTCTACGAATTCTAATGCTATTATGAAAGAAATTAGTGTTACTTGAACCCTCCACAAGCCACTTATTTCTAGATTTCTGCTTAAGCATAGTATTCAACTGAGCACGAGTATCATTAAGTTTAGCCATAGCATCCTTCATAATATTTAGCTTAGTAATGTCATCCGGGTTATCATCCGAAAGAAGAGCAGCTGCCTCAAACCTCAACTGATCCTGCTTTAACCTAGAATGCACATTACCAAAAACACGAAGATTCCATTCCTTGATAATTCCTTTTAGTCTCTTTAATTTTTGAGTGAAAATAAAATCAAAAGACCCAGAAATAGGCATATTCCAACTATCTCTAACCATACGAAGGAAATCAGAATGTAAGAACCACATCTTTTGAACTCGAAAAGGAGCTCTTTTGGGTCTTGGAACAGCAAAAGGAAAACCCAAAAGAGTAGAATGGTCAGAAACTTCCCTAGGAAGAGCTTTACACCGCCAATTCTCAAATTTTTCAAGCCAAGCCGCATTAATAATAGCACGATCAAGTTTAGTAATAATTCTAGTCATACCTGATTGTCTATTCGTCCAAGTGAACTTACTTCCCAAGGCATCAGCTTCAAAAAGATTGTTGTCATCCAACCAATCTGAAAACTCATTAATAGCTGAGGTTCTAGGTTCAAGACCACCCTTCTTCTCATCCAAACGAAGAATACAGTTAAAATCCCCAATGACTAACCAAGGAATACCATCACCAGGACTAACAAGTTGCTGCCAAAGACTCCTCCTAGTAACCTGAATATAGCTAGCATGGACAAAAGAAACATGAACACCATCCACCTCAACCGTTATTGCCTGCTTACTGACATTAACAATTGAAAGATTTAGAGTATTTGAATAACAAACCCAAATATTAGCAATACTAGAAGAAGAAGCATTATTAATAACATGAGAAGAATAACCTTCTCTAAGCAAACCATATCTGAACCCAGCAGAACAGGGAACTTTTGGCTCAGCAATACCAAAAATATCAGGTTTAAAATCTCTAATCAACTCCTTAAGTTTATCTTGAGCTACATCACGTGCAACTCCATTGATATTCCAAAACAACACCCGCATTTAAACAATAGGATTTTGATTATTGGTTAGCTGTACTTCAGAAGTACTTGAGGAGGATTTTAATCTTGGAGAAGAACCTTTTCTTGCTCGAACTCCTAGCTCTGATTCCTCATCCAAATCGGTTAAAACATCAACATCCCTCAAAGTGTCTAGTCTAGCCTGAAAAGCCAAAAGCTGTTGATGCTTAACCTTACGTGCAACTTCATCAATATGCCCAAGCTCATGAACACTTGTCGTTTCACCCACAAGAGTACTATCCAAGATATTAAACTTGTTTGAAGAGACGTATTCAGAACTCTCTTCCACAGCTGCACAAACAGGAGTATAAATAGCTTCCGAAACAGGAATCCTACCCGGATTAGGAAGTCTAGTTCTAGCCAATTCAACATTCCCACCAGGCTTAGTATTTAAGGCAACAGTACTCAGCGACTTTGCCCTACTAACTAAAACTGAATGCGCAGCAACAGCCTTCTCCGCCATAGCTGCAGCAGTGCGTATTGCAGCTTCGGACCTGATCAGATCTTCTTGAAGCTGTTGTTCAAAATTGGCAGCACCAATCCTCACCACATCAACCTGCACACGAGAATCTGTAGCAACTTTCTTATTCTTCTTTCCATTCTTCTTATGACTTATAGTCTGCCATGTATCATTATTCTCCCCTTGATGAATAACCAGAGTTTGAGGTTGCTGAGCCTGATGCAAAGCATCCTGCTGTGTTGCTTGGTTTGCTGAAGAACTTCCCATCTCTAGAGTTCTATCAAACTGAAGAGAAGAACCACCCAGCTGCTGCGATGAGGAACCAGCATTTTTTCTGACGTCAGTACGTGCATGAGCTGCATGTAATGCATTACCTGCATGCTTCTTCCTACATTCTTTATCTAAGTGCCCAACAATCTTGCACTTGGAGCAAAACTTAGGTTGTTTTAGAATTTCAATAGGTTGCAGAAAGTGTCGACCATCAACTTCAACATAAACTGAATCAGTATCATGTTTAGCAAAATCTATATCAATCAAAACAGATGCATAATGACCATATTCATGATTTAGGGTTCTCTTATCTACCACAATGGGCGTTCCAAGAGATTTCCCTAAAGCTAAAAGCGTTTTTTCTACCCACATCTCCACGGGCAGGCTAGGAAACTTCACCCAAACCGTTGAATGAGAAGTACATTGCTTATCTGCATCAAACCCTGGATACCATTCGATCAAACGAAGAGGCTGATCATTAACAATCCATGGAGTTTTGTTGCCATCCTTGAAAACTTTGTCCTTGTCATCTTGAGTTAATAGTTTTATAATGAAGAAACCACGGTTCATAGGGATAAACTGAACCCCAGCTTCTCCCAAACCCCATTGCTGTTCCAGATTTTTCTTAACATCAATGAGCTTCACACCTTTGAGATCTAATCTTCCAATAAGGCTAAATCTCCATATTTGACAGCCTTCTTCATAATAGTCTTGAGGAATAACAACAGCCGGTTTTCCATCTCTGGTAGTAGGGTTTGGTAAAGAGCCTATATCAACTGTTGTTGAAACTTGTTTTTTGTTATGTTTTCCCATCACCAATTCAGCAAACGTGAACTTAGGATGATTAGAATCACCCACAGATTTTTCTCCCATCGTAATCACCAAGGATGATTATAGTATTGAGCGCCAGAAATTTTTGAAAGTTTGTAAACCCTAAACCCTAAGGAAAATCGCCTCAGAGCCAAGAGAGAGAAAAAAAGTTTCAGCCTATATTACGAAATGTGTAGACTATTTTGAGTTAACGTTTATAAAATTAAACATTTTTATGAACTCTTTCTTTTTGTGTTGGCTTTGTCTTTCTATTTGATTCAAGATAGATGAAATTTGTTAGGATTTGGATTAGTTCTCCAAGGTTTTTCATCCTTCTTCTATTGTGAAATTTGACTTCCTTCATATTTTGTTGAATCAACGTACATAGAAATGCAATTTTTACTAGATGTATTGCCTTAGAACATATTAATTGTAATTACAATACATTTTTCAAACTTTTTCTGTTAAAGATGAGTTTATCTAGTTTACAATTTAGTCACAGAAATCAATTTTCGACTTATAACGAAATGTGTAGTTTTTTTTTTGATAAGTCAAAAATTGTATTAATAGATAACAAAATTTACAAAAAGTAGATTACAAGAAAAGAGGTCACAGCAACCCCAAAAACTTGTAACACTACTTGAAACGATAATAGGAAACATTGGGATTTTCAACAGAAATTAAAAAATCAGGTTTTCCTTCATACTGAACTCCTTCTTCATTATCTAGATAACAACCATTCTTAGCCATCTTATCTGCTGAAAAGTTCACCTCTCTGAAAGTATGAATAATCCTTATAGAAATATAATGATTGCATAACCTCTCCCATCTTGTTCTTGCAAACCAAGGAACAGAAGAGCTTTGTAAAGCTTGAACTACTCCATAGGAATCAGATTGCACACAAATACGATCATAATTCCATTGCATTGCCCATTCCATACCAATTATAATTGCATATAGTTCCGCCAAATAGTTTGTAGTAACTCCAAGACCAATACTCAAAGCACCAAGAACTGCACAGCTAGAGTCTCTTGCCACCACTCCTGCTCCCGCAATGCCTGGATTCCCACGCGCTGCTCCATCACAACAAATTAGAATCTCATTAAGATCCGGAGGCTTCCATAACACTTCAATAGGCTGCTGGTGACTAACACTTCTATGAACCACACGGAAGTAATCCAACAGCATCATATCTTCCACACTGTTGCGCATAAACCCTTTTAGACGGACTGAATATTCTTGAATTAGCTTCAGCACTCTTTTAGAAAATAGACTCCAGCTCGGTTTCTGTTTCTCAAAGATGCATTTGTTGCGCATAGCCCAAAGTTCTGACCTGATTACTAAGTTCGCCACCAGCCACAAGTCACGGACAATTGCACTTCTTCCCTTCGCTGCCTTGAAAGAAGCCACAATGTCGAAATTTGCTGACATACCAAAGATACCAGAAATCCATGACCACGCACGAGCTGCAAAAGAACAATGAAAAAGAATATGTTCTAGAGATTCTTCCTCAGTTTCACACAGAACACACTTGTTAGCCAAATTAATGTTGAACCTAGATTGAATGATATCCAAAGTGGCACAAGCACCACGAATAAATTTCCAGTTTTGAGCCGCAAGTTTAGGGTGAATTTCCTTCCTCCACAGCATAGACGCTGCATTGAATCTACCATGTTTCTGACGAATAATTTCCTTGGCAGAACTTACCGAAAAATCACCTGAAAAGTTTGGCATCCAAACTCTCTTATCTTCACCCCCATTTGGCAAAGGAAGATTATGCATATCCACACCAGCCGCGAGTAAACAGTTCAAGTGATTTTCAGAGAAAACCCATTGGTTATCCCTATAACAATCACTCACCAAAACCAATCTGTCAAGAGTAAAATCATCTAGTATCTCTGCAAAACATTTTTCTCCATACCAAACATCATAATAGAGAGAAGTAGACCTGCCATCACCGAGAAGAACTTTAGTGTTAGCCTCCACATATTTATAAACCCTTCTAATGCCTGGAAGAATGGTAGACTTCACCCCATAAGTCTTAATGTAGCCTCTTCGACTAAAAAATTTAGCCTTAAGATAACCTGCCCAATTCTTCTTAGAAGTACTGATTTTCCACCATAACTTCATCAACATTGCAAAATTCATAGTAGCCATACGAGATAAACCCAAACCCCCCTCCTCAAAAGGACAACAGATTTTATCATACGCCACCACAACAGCACGACTGACAGTAGAGTCACCAGACCAAATAAAATTCCTAATTGCACGCTCACATTGCACAATGAACTTGCTAGGCCACTTATAAATAGCCATATTATGAATAGAATAACTCGAAATAACAGATTTAACAAGCACAATGCGGTCATGAAAAGATAAAATAAAACCCTTCCAACCAGCAAGCTGGGTTTTAATCTTCTCAACCACATTTGCAATATGATGATACCTAACAGTACCAGGCATTATTTGAACACCCAAATAACGATCAGGGAAAGAAGCAACACTCATACCCAAATAATCAACAAGATAATTTCGTCTACTCAACGAACCACCACCATAATAAATTTTACTCTTTTGGCGACAAACAGATTGACCCGAAGCACGCTGATACTTACCCAACAGATCCACCAGATTATTAATGCTCCGCAAATTTCCTTTACAGAAAATCATAATATCATCAGCAAAAAAGAGATGAGTAGGAGAAATACCACCTCTAGTTACCATGTAAGACATCTTCTTCTCTGCAAAAAGCTTAGTGATATTTCTGCTAAGTACATCTTCCATCAAAACAAAGATCAAGGGAGAAAGAGGATCTCCCTGACGTAAACCTCTATTTATCTTGAAAAAACCCTCCGGACTGCCATTCAAGAGAATAGAGATTCTAGCAGAATTGAAGATATGAGAAATCCAATTGCACCAATGCTCCGAGAAACCATACCTACGAAAAACCTCCAAGACAAAAGACCAACTGACCGTGTCAAAAGCTTGAGAGATATCAAGTTTAAGGCCCAAATTACCATCCTTACGGTTGATATGAAGTTCATTAATCAACTCAGAAGCAAGACTAATGTTTTCATGGATGTTACGCCCTTTCATGAAAGCCACCTGTTCTTCAGAAACAAGTTTATCTAAAACACTCCCCAGTCTAGTAGCTAAGATCTTAGTAAAGATTTTGAAGAAAAAATTACTGAGACCAATAGGACGAAAATTACGAAGAGAATTAGCACCTCTTACCTTGGGAATCAAAACAATTAGACTAGAATTTACCCCATTTGGGATATGACCAGAATTCCAGCAATAAAGAACGGCTCTTAATAAATCATCTTGAATAATATCCCAGCAGTGTCTATAGAAACATCCAGAAAACCCATCCGGCCCTGGAGCACTGTCTGCCCCTAGATCAAAAACTGCTTGCTTAATCTCCTCAGAAGATGGAATTTTGTCCATGGCTAAACTTTCCTCCTCCGAGATGCTAATATGATCATAGTCAAATAAAATATGATCAACCTCCAGCTCCGGCCCATTAAACTTGTCCTCATAATAGTGCACAACATGATTTCTAAGCAGCTCATAATCAGAAATAGTATCGCCTGCACTGTCAACAAGTTCAGAGATAGTGTTAGAACTTCTACGAATTCTAATGCTATTATGAAAGAAATTAGTGTTACTTGAACCCTCCACAAGCCACTTATTTCTAGATTTCTGCTTAAGCATAGTATTCAACTGAGCACGAGTATCATTAAGTTTAGCCATAGCATCCTTCATAATATTTAGCTTAGTAATGTCATCCGGGTTATCATCAGAAAGAAGAGCAGCTGCCTCAAACCTCAACTGATCCTGCTTTAACCTAGAATGCACATTACCAAAAACACGAAGATTCCATTCCTTGATAATTCCTTTTAGTCTCTTTAATTTTTGAGTGAAAATAAAATCAAAAGACCCAGAAATAGGCATATTCCAACTATCTCTAACCATACGAAGGAAATCAGAATGTAAGAACCACATCTTTTGAACTCGAAAAGGAGCTCTTTTGGGTCTTG
>NW_020649637.1:359616-360536 GCF_003573695.1 Papaver somniferum
CAGAAATCAATTTTCGACTTATAACGAAATGTGTAGACTATTTTGAGTTAACGTTTATAAAATTAAACATTTTTATGAACTCTTTCTTTTTGTGTTGGCTTTGTCTTTCTATTTGATTCAAGATAGATGAAATTTGTTAGGATTTGGATTAGTTCTCCAAGGTTTTTCATCCTTCTTCTATTGTGAAATTTGACTTCCTTCATATTTTGTTGAATCAACGTACATAGAAATGCAATTTTTACTAGATGTATTGCCTTAGAACATATTAATTGTAATTAAAATACATTTTTCAAACTTTTTCTGTTAAAGATGAGTTTATCTAGTTTACAATTTAGTCACAGAAATCAATTTTCGACTTATAACGAAATGTGTAGACTATTTTGAGTTAACGTTTATAAAATTAAACATTTTTAACTCTTTCTTTTTGTGTTGGCTTTGTCTTTCTATTTGATTCAAGATAGATGAAATTTGTTAGGATTTGGATTAGTTCTCCAAGGTTTTTCATCCTTCTTCTATTGTGAAATTTGACTTCCTTCATATTTTGTTGAATCAACGTACATAGAAATATAATTTTTACTAGACGTATTGCCTTAGAACATATTAATTGTAATTACAATACATTTTACAAACTTTTTCTGTTAATGATGAGTTTATCTAGTTTACAATTTAGTTTCAGAAATCAATTTCCGACTTATAACGAAATGTGTAGACTTTTTTGAGTTAACGTATATAAAATTCAACATTTTTATGAGCTCTTTCTTTTTGTGTTGGCTTTGTCTTTCTATTTGATTCAAGATAGATGAAATTTGTTAGGATTTGGATTAGTTCTGCAAGGTTTTTCATCCTTCTTCTATTGTGAAATTTGACTTCCTTCATATTTTGTTGAATCAACGTACATAGAAATGCAATTTTTACTAGAT